>NW_017673668.1:45320-104608 GCF_001879085.1 Nicotiana attenuata
CCAAGACGGAAGATTGGACTCCAGAAAGCCATCAATGTCATTACAAGTCCCGAGATGGTACCCGATCTCGAGGGCTTCTCTCAAGAGGAAAATAAGCGCTTAAACTCTTCTCACATGGGTTTGGCCCCGGGGTACCATCTAAACCCGGGTAAACTCTCACGCGGGATCTATCTACAATGCCTTAAAGCTATCTACACTAAGTTCAAAATAAGTTTCTAGGTGGCCCAGATTTGAGCAATCCCCCACTAGAAAACTGCTCTCGAAAGCCTAAAGGCAGTCTCTATTCAACTCGAAGTCAAGGTCCCGATAGCCCGAGTTTATCAGTCCAATCCAGGCTCGGTCTAAGGAACGGCAAAGGGTTCTGAGGGGAGCCGTGTTAATCAATCAAAACTCAGAAGAAATACTTGCATCCGGGCTCGATATATGCACCAATCGATGGGGTCATGCATTCAGATTCTTCACAAACATAGATAAAGGGAAATATAGCATATATCAGAGGCAAATTGAAGAAACGTCTTTATATTCATAAACACTTGATTAAAAAAGCCCACGAGGGGTCCTTACATAAGATTACAAAAGCTCACGAAGGGTTCTTACACAGAAATAAAGAAGCAAAAGAAAATACATACGACGAAAGCTAAGAGTCTAAGCTGTTCTCGGGGGTATATTCTCGGTGGCGTTATGTTCAACCACCGCCCCCTCGGGAATCGTATCTCCGGACGCCTGATCTCGATCCCCCCGCCAACAGCGTCTCAAAGGTTGAGGAAGGCAAAGGAGATGAAGTGTCACACCAGGCCGGAGTAAGAAAGTGAGCAACAGTGTATAGTCTGAACGCCCTCCCGAGCAGCGGTGTTGAGTCCAAACATCCTCCTAAACCTGAAGAAATCGGCCCCCCTGTCTCACCATCTCGAGCCAACAACGACAGCAGTGATAGCAACAATAACAACAACAACAAGTCAGTGTAATCTCGCTCGGCAAGGGAAAGCCCTAGGAAAGGGCTGCGGCATGACTGGTGAGAACACCGCCATGCGGCCCTAAGACTGCGGGGCTCAAACATGGAAAATAACAATGGATGGGGATAAAGAGAAGAGAAGGGCGAAAGACTAATCTGAGAACACTTGAATAAAGAAATGGTTCCAGGAGGTTCCCTTTTATAGGGGATAGCAGCGTAACTGGCGGCCCATTAATGAATTTGAAAGACGTATCGGTAGGAGCAATCAATGCATTTTTGAAAAGTGGACTGACAGGACGTTTCGGTTATCACAAAAGGCTTACACCATCAATATGACATCATCGCGGGAAGTTCGAAGAGATGGATATCAAAGTCGTTTCTCATCGTTCCACTCTAAGAAACGCGGGGACTATCTGTATACGGTAGAAATCGATGGCCCGATGTCACGAGCATCACAGCATCTCGAGGGCTTCTAGTGTTCGACTTCGAGAATCCTCGACGGTCAATTTCGAGACAGTACGACTTCAGGACGTTATGAGTAATGATCGGCCCCGGGAAAATGTGAATCACCGATCTCGGTGATTCAATGTGGAGTTCCCAAGGCACGTGACTAGAGCTGACAAAGCCTAGTGACCTAGTCTGAAAACGTATCTGGGCAGTAGGTGGCTATATCTGCCCCATATCTTTATAATTAATGCTTTTGTACTATGTTCTCCCTCATATATAAAGGGGAACCCTTGTCATTTGGGAAGGACTGGTTGCTTCATACTAAATACATAAGAACATTCTCTCTGCTCTCTAACACATTCTCTTGATATTATTGCTTCCATTTATTATCTTCATTATTGTTCATCATTTATTGCTTATCATTGGCCATAAAAAGCCTTCGTCGATTTTATTATAACTGTTAGTCGCTCTCCAACTGCCTTCGATAGCTCCCAGCCGAGCATCGGAATCGACCTCGAGGCCCGCGAATCGACAAGCTCGAGGCCCCGATTGTTAACCCATCGGTTTGGTTATCACCTTATTCCTAACTCTTATCCCGCTTCTAAATCTTTCACATAGCACCAACTGCATAACAACTAGCATAAAAATAAATCACGTATTTTTAGAACCTCACATAATCAAATTTAATTGTTATTACCATTTTCACGGCAAAACAACTAAATTTTAAAGTTACCCGAAATAGCCCAACACAAGATAATATCACTGTCAACAACTTCCAAGTGCTTTATTTCCTTTTCTTGTTACCAATTTCCTCAACAAGATTGACATTTAAACCAATATAATCATACTAACAATATCATATCCAACTTATTTTCCACAATTACCAGCCACTTAAAGCTCATAAGAGCAACTTTCTAATCAATCCATCAAGAACAACAACATCTCAAGCTAATCCAAGTATTATCTTGTAGTTTATCATCCTAACAACTTAACCAACATACAAGAAAGATTAAGAACAATTAGTAGGCTGTTATACTCACCTTATACAGTAGCAAAAACTTGAAATTTTAGCCAAACACAACACACAATTATCCTCAATGACACTACAACACTATAGGTGTTGTATTCTCTTCTTGAATCAACTTTTGGTGTTCAAGTTGATGTGTAAACACTTGTAGTTTGCCTTGAAAATATAATATATATGAAGGAGAGACTGATTATTACCTTAATCAACAAGAAAAACACGAAAGCTAAGGTTACTTCACTTTGAAGAACCCTCCAAAACAGCCACAAGATGAAGAACTACGATCTAGCAAGCACCACGGGGTTTCTAGCGTTGGATTCATGTTTTTATCTTAGGTTTTCACCCTAGAATCATGGAGGAACCTTTCTAAAGCATTTAGGAACTATTTTGGACGAGAAAAATGAGTGAAAACGATTTGGAATAAACTTAAATACAAGCTGGAATTTTACACCGACTTTGTGGGTTCCATGGAAGCTACTTGCGCAGTCTCACGAAAATGTGAATATCTCACTGCAATGATATCTTATCGACAAGAAGTTAAATGAGTTAGAAACTAGACTCGTAGATCTTCAATTTGGTAGGTAGATCATTCCCTAGTTCCAAGTATATTGGGGAAAAAGTTCAGCTACATTTGACCTAAGTTTCCACACATTTATGAATGGGACTTGTGATGACCTTTTCCAACTTTTGTTCCACAACTCGCTTGACTTCAAAACATAACACACTACTATCATACGACTAAAATAACTCATAACATAATCTCTTTATAATGTTAAGCACCCTAGTCTCACCCAAAAAGTACATGTTATAACATTCCAACTTGTCGACTTTTGACGAAACTTATTTTCTTCAATTCGTTTAGCTTCTAAGCCTTCATACCCTCTTGGTACTTGGTATTCATGATCTTAAATATTTATAACCTCTAAATTAACATGATTAACTAACATTGTAAACTTTTCAAAGATGATTTCAATTTGAGCTTATATCAATTAACTTACGACATACTCTTACGTACGAAAACATGGGGTGTAACACGATTCCCTCGGCCCCGTCAAAGCCGACCTCACTCCTCAGGGTGTTGTTATCCACCCTTTGCGGTTTCATTTACCGGGGCACCGAGATGAACTGGACCGCTTCCATTCACGTTGTTGAAAGCACCCGACGACGCAGGCCTTAATTTTGTCATGTCTTGGTCTTACTGTGAGAGATTACCCGTGATACTTGGAGTTAAGATACTTGGAGTTTTTGGGTCTGACATAAAAATACACTAATGTGACGCAGGGCATGTGGCATAGTGCAATACATTATGTCACGACCCGGATTTCCCCACCCTCGGGGGTCGTGATGGCGCCTACTCGTAGAAGCTAGGCAAGCCACAAATTATAAACCCCTCCCTATTTCATTTTAAATCCTTTTATCTATCATATCAACAAGCGTTAAATATTTAAATGATAGCGGAATATGAAATTTAAAGCGGAAGACTTAAACTAAATAAGCTGAACAATAATGCGGAATTCAATATGTGCCTCTACCCAAGAACTGGTGTCACATCATCCACGGACTACTAAGAGTACTAAATACAATCGTTTGAAAGAAATATAACATTGTTTGTCTCGAAAACATGAGATAACAGAATGAAATATAAGATAGAGGAGACGCCGGGCTTGCGGACGCGTGCAAGGCTACCTCGGAGTCTCGGTGGACTGAAGGCTGGCTCCCGAGCTACGTCTGCTATCCGGGACCTGGATCTGTGCAAAAGAGCACAGAGTGTAGTATCAGCACAACCGATCCCATGTGCTGGTAAGTGCCTAGCCTAACCTCGGCGAAGTAGTGACGAGGCTAGACAAGACTATCACATAAACCTGTACAGTTATATATATATCTACAACGGGAAAATAACAAGAACAAACATTTTAAAATGGGGGGGGGGGGGGGGGAACAAGCTTCGGGGATAGCAGATCAGAATTTCAAAAAAATAATAAAGAACATCAATAATTTAACTCTAACACGGATAAGGGAAACAAAAGCAGATTTCACTGTCAGTACATATCCCGTTGCAGGCGTGCAACCCGATCCCATTTCGTTGAATCTCGTGGTAGGCGTACCACCCGCTCCCATTTTATTAAATCTCGTGGTAGGCATACCACCTGCTCCCATTTCATTAAGTCTCGTGGTAGGCGTACCACCCGCTCCCATTTCATTAAGTCTCGTGGTAGGTGTACCACCCGCTCACCCGCTCCTATTTTATTAAATCTCGTGGTAGGCGTACCACCCGCTCCCATTTCATTAAGTCAACAGTTCTTCCAAATGAAATTTACTCCAACAAACGCAACAATTTATACGAATTCATAAGACAACAAGTACACAATAATTATGACTCACTGAGGAAAACAAGTAATGACAAGTAGCAATTAATTATGGACTTTAAGGAGCAAATAGGCAATTTAATATTTAGTATGCTAAATGTCAAGTAGCAATTAAGTCACATAAACATGAAGCAATTATAGCATAAATTCAAGGCATAATGTTGCGCAAGGATACCTCGAGCCAATAATAACAAGTAACACAATAAAGGAAAATGCCAACATAAGAATCACAGTAATAGTGGAATAAGACAATTAATGCACTTGAACCGATAACAACAAGAAAATCAGTAAATAGAAGTAAAGGACAACATAACTCAATTATCAGCAAGAATCAGGAAAATCAAAGACAAGTGCACGGCATCACCCTTCGTGCTTTTACTCTCGTCCTCACCAAGCAATAATATAATGAAAACGTGCACGGCATCACCCTTCGTGCTTTTACTCTCTTTCCTCACCAAAGCAATTAGAATAATAAAATGTGCACGGCATCACCCTTCGTGCTTTTACTCTCTTTCCTCACATATAATCAATAGAATTGGCACGGAATGGTACATCGTGCGGCACGGCATCACCCTTCGTGCTTTACACTCTTTTCTCACAATAGCAAACAATGCACGGCATCACCCTTCGTGCTTTAACACTCTTCCTCACCCAAACAACAATCACAAACAAGGGCAAGGGAAATAAACAAGAACATATAGAAATCCCAGCAAGGGAACAATGATTTAACAATTAAATCGTGGCAAGGGAGCAACAAGTAAATAATTAAATCCCGGCAAGGGAACAACAATTAAATAATTCAATCCCGCCAAGGGAACATTTCAATAACTCTTTCTCTATCTTTCACTTGTACTTTATAACTCACTTTACCACTTGAGCCAATGCTCTAAAGGGTTCAATCATCTCATATACTTTCACAATTCATAATATAACTCGAGCCAATGCTCCAAAATGTTCAAAGGTCTCAATTCCTTCCACAAACTTTTCACAACAACTAGAAATCATCACCAAAGCATGAAGAATACAATGAAATCATGAAAATTACAATATAAGACTCACGGTCATACTTGACACCAACGTATAGATACTCGTCACCATGCCTATACGTCGTACTCAAAAATTATCACATAGCAAATAGGACTCAACTCCTAATCCCTCAAGCTAAGGTTAGATCAAACACTTACCTCGATGCCTTGAACACAACTCAAGCCTCAATTATAACTTTACCCCTTGATTCCACCATCAATTCGCTCGTATCTAATCACAAATTACTTAATTACATCAATAAGTGCTAAATAAATCAACCCCAATGCATGAAAATGAGTTTTCCAAAGTTTTACCCAAAAAGTCAAAAATCGCCCCCGGGCCCACGTGGTCAAAACCCGAGGTTCGAACTAAAACTCGATTACCCATTCCCCCACGAACTCAAATATATAATTTGTTTTGAAATCGGACCTCGAATTGAGGTCCAAATCCCCAATTTTTGAAAAACTTAGGCTCTACCCAAAACACCCAATTTCCCCCATGAAAATCTTTGATTTTAGGTTGAAATCATGTTAAAAGATGTTAATGATTGAAAGAAATGAGTAAAAACTAACTTACAATTGATTTGGAAGAAGATTTGTTCTTGAAAAATCGCCTAAGTGTGTTTGGGTTTGAGAAAATATGAAAAATAGGGTTCAAAATCGTTTAAGTATAAAATTGCAGGTCTCAGATGTGGGAATTGCGAACAGGGATTCGCAATTGCGAACAAACTTCTGCTGGCTTGGGAATTGCGAAAAAAAGTTTGGGAAATGCGAATAGGGAATTGCAAAAAAAGTTTGGGAAATGCGAACAAGCCTGGGAATTGCGAAAAATATTTGGGAAATGCGAACAAGCCTGGTAATTGCGAAAAATGTTTGGGAAATGCGAACAAGCCTGAATTGAGAAAAATGTTTGGGAAATGCGAACCTGGGAATTGCAAAGAAAGTTTGGGAAATGCGAACAAGCCTGGGAATTGCGAAGAAAGTTTGGGAAATGCGAAGTCTGCAGGCCTGCAATTCCTTAAGTCCAAAATTTCACCCCGTGGCCTATCCAAAACTCACCGGAGCCCTCGAGACTCCAAACCAAATATACACACAACCTCAAAAACATTCTACGGACTTATTCGTGTACTCAAATCACCAAAATAACATCATGAACACCAAATTAAACCGCAAGATCAATGAAATTTATCAAACCTTCTTTAAACATCAAATTTGCATTTAAGGTCCGAATCACGTCAAATGATATCCATTTTTCATCAAATTTCACAGAAACATCTTAAATCATATATAAGACCTGTACCGGGCGCCGGAACCAAAATAGAGGCCCGATTCCATCATGTTCTAATCAAATTTCATTTCAAATTTCCTTAAACAATTTCAGAAAATAATTTCCTTTAAAAATTCATTTCTCGGGCTCGGGACCTCGAAATTCGATTCCGGGCATACGCCCAAGTCCCATATTTTCCTACGGACCCTCCGGGATCGTCAAATTACGAGTCCGGGTCCGTTTACCCAAAACGTTGACCGAAGTCAAATTAACTCATTTTATAGCCAAAATTTACTATTTTTTCATAGATTTTCATATTTAAGCTTTCCAGCTACGCGCTCGAACTGCGCACGCATGTCGAGGTGATGCTAAAAGAGGTTTTCAAGGCCTCGGAAACATAGATTTTAATTAAAAGCATGTGATGACCCCTTTGGGTCGTCACATTCTCCACCTCTAAAACAACCGTTCGTCCTCGAACGGACAGAAGAAGGAAGTACCTGAGTCGGGGAAAAGATGAGGATAATAGCTCCGCATATCGGACTCGGACTCCCAGGTCGATGCCTCAGGAGGCTGACCTCTCCACTGGACACGAACAGAAGGGAAACTCTTCGACCTCAACTGACGAATCTGCCGGTCTAGAATAGCTACCGGGTCCTCCTCATAAGACAAGTCCTTGTCCAACTGGACAGTGCTGAAATCTAACACGTGGGCTGGATCGCCGTGATACCTCCGAAGCATGGACACATGAAACACTGGATGCACAGCTGATAAGCTCGGTGGAAATGCAATTCTATAAGCCACCTCTCCCACTCGATCAAGAATCTCAAACGGACCAATGAACCTAGGGCTAAGCTTGCCCCTTCTTCCCAAATCTCATCACGCCCCTCATAGGCGACACTCGGAGCAATGCCCGCTCACTAACCATAAAAGCCACATCTCGAACCTTGCGGTCTGCATAACTCTTTTGCCTGGACTGAGCTGAATGAAGACTATCCTGAATAATCCTGACCTTGACCAAGGCCTCCTAAACCAGATCCGTACCCAACAACCGAGCCTCTCCCGGCTCAAACCATCCAACCAGAGATCGATACCGCCTACCATATAAAGCCTCATAAGGAGCCATCTGGATAATCGACTGGTAGCTGTTGTCGTAGGCAAACTTCGCCAAAGGCAAAAACTGATCCCACGAACCTCCAAAGTCAATGACACAAGCTCGGAGCATGTCCTCCAAAATCTGAATAGCCCGCTCGGACTGTCCGTCCGTCTGGGGATGAAATGTTGTGCTCAACTCAACCCGCGTGCCCAACTCTCGCTGAACTACTCTCCAGAAGCGCGAGGTAAACTGTGTACCCCGGTCCGAAATGATAGATACGGGCATACCATGAAGATGAACAATCTCCCGAATGTAGATCTCAGCTAACCTCTCAGAAGAATAGGAGACTGCCACAAGAATGAAATGCGTTGACTTCCTACTCAAAGATCGGCCACCACATTGGCCTTTCTCAGATGATTTAAAATGGTGATATCATAATCCTTCAACAACTCCAACCACCTTCTCTGCCTCAAATTCAACTCCTTTTTCTTGAACAAATACTGAAGACTCTTGTGATCCGTGAACACCTCACATGCCACGCCACACAGATAATGCCTCCAAATCTTAAATGCATGAACCATGGCTGCCAACTCCAAATCATGAACCGGATAGTTCTTCTCATGAATCTTCAACTGCCGCGAAGCATAGGCAGTAGCCTTGCCATCCTGCATCAACACTGCACCAAGTCCAATACGAGATGCACCACAATAAACTGTATAAGGCCCGGAACCTGTGGGCAAAACTAGCAGCGGTGCCGTAGTCAGAGCTATCTTGAGCTTCTGAAAGCTCGCCTCACACTCGTCCGACCATCTGAACTGGGCACCCTTCTGGGTCAACCTGAATACCCTCTGCTGACACATCATGACCCAGGAATGCAACTGAACTCAACCAGAACTCACACTTCGAAAACTTGGCGTACAACTAACTGTCCCTCAAAGTTTGAAGAACCACTCTAAGATGTTGCTCGTGCTCCTCTCGGCTGCGGGAATATATCAAAATATCATCATGGAGACTATCAGGAACGAATCCAAATAAGGCCTGAACACTCGGTTTCTCAAATCCATATGAGCTGCTGGGGCATTTGTCAATCCGAATGACATCACCAAGAACTCATAATGCCCGTACCGAGTGCGGAAAGCTGCCTTAGGGACATCGGATGCCCTAATCCTCAACTGATGGTAGCCAGATCGCAAGTCAATCTTTGAAAATACCTTGGCACCCTGAAGCTGATCAAACAAATCATCAATCCTCAACAATGGATACTTATTCTTGATTGTAACCTTGTTCAATTGCCGGTAATCAATACACATTCTCATTGACCCATTCTCCTTTTTAACAAACAACACCGGCGCACCCCAAGGCGAAACACCGGGCCTAATGAAGCCCTTCTCAAGCAAATCTTGCAACTGTTCCTTTAACTCTTTCAACTCGGGCGGGGCCATACGGTACAACGGAATAGAAATGGGCTGAGTGCCTGGAGCTAAATCAATGCAGAAATCAATATCCCTGTCGGGTGGCATACCCGGCAAGTCTGAAGGGAACACATCAGGAAACTCACGAACAATGGGCACAAAATCAATAGAAGGGACCCCATGAAAATCTTTGATTTTAGGTTGAAATCATGTTAAAAGATGTTAATGATTGAAAGAAATGAGTAAAAACTAACTTACAATTGATTTGGAAGAAGACTTGTTCTTGAAAAATCGCCTAAGTGTGTTTGGGTTTGAGAAAATATGAAAAATGGGGTTCAAAATCGTTTAAGTATAAAATTGCAGGTCTTAGATGTGGGAATTGCGAACAGGGGTTCGCAATTGCGAACCGACTTCTGTTGGCTTGGGAATTGCGAAAAAGAGTTTGGGAAATGCGAACCGGGAATTGCGAAAAAAGTTTGGGTAATGCGAACAAGCCTGAGAATTGCGAAAAATGTTTGGGAAATGCGAACAAGCCTGGTAATTGCGAAAAATGTTTGGGAAATGCGAACAAGCCTGGGAATTGCAAAGAATGTTTGGGAAATGCGAACAAGCCTGGTAATTGCGAAAAATGTTTGGGAAATGCGAACCTGGGAATTGTGAAGAAAGTTTGGGAAATGCGAACAAGCTTGGGAATTGCGAAGAAAGTTTGGGAAATGCGAAGTCTGCAGGCCTGCAATTCCTTAAGTCCAAAATCACCCCGTGGCCTATCCAAAACTCACCCGAGCCCTCGGGACTCCAAACCAAATATACACACAACCTCAAAAACATCCTATGGACACAACCTCAAAAACATCCTACGGACTTATTCGTGTACTCAAATCACCGAAATAACATCATGAACACCAAATTAAACCTCAAGATCAATGAAATTTCTCAAAACATCTTTAAACATTAAATTTGCATTTAAGGTCCAAATCACGTCAAATGATATTCGTTTTTCATCAAATTTCACAGAAACATCTTAAATCATATATAAGACCTGTACCGGGCGCCGAAACCAAAATACGGGCCCGATACCATCATGTTCTAATGAAATTTCATTTCAAATTTCCTTAAACAATTTCAGAAAATAATTTCCTTTAAAAATTCATTTCTCAGGCTCGGGACCTCGGAATTCGATTCCGGGCATACGCTCAAGTCCCATATTTTCCTACGGACCCTCCGGGACCGTCAAATCATGAGTCCGGGTCCGTTTACCCAAAACGTTGACCGAAGTCAAATTAACTCATTTTATAGCCAAATTTTACCATTTTTTCACAGATTTTCATATTTAAGCTTTCCGGCTACGCGCCCGAACTACGCACGCATGTCGAGGTGATGCTAAAAGAGGTTTTCAGGGCCTCGGAAACACAGATTTTAATTAAAAGCAGGTGATGACCCCTTTGGGTCGTCACACATTAGTACAAAAGTTTGTCAGACAATCTAAGTTCAGAGAGTTTACAATCGAGAAAAATACACTAATGCGACGCACGGTGCGTAGCACTGTGCGACGCATGAAGTGTAAAAAGTTTACAAGTTTTCCCACTTCGGCTCAAGGAGGGTAGTTTGGTCCAAGCACGTTCCGACTTGGTATAAATACACTATAAACACGTTTTTAGAGGACTTTTGACCTACGGAAGACAGGAAGAGCATCGGAGACTCAAAGCACAGGGATTCATCATTCATTCCTCATCTCAACACTCGAGTTTGGATTTAATTCATGTTTTCTTATCAACATTATTTGTGATGAATTTCTCCATGAATATGAAGTAGTTTACCCTAGGGTTTGACGGATATGGTGTTTTGATTGATATTTGTGAATTTTTACTCTAGTTCTTTGCTTGAATTCGTTTATGGTGCTTTGAATTTATTGCAAATTTATTCACTAGTTTATTTAATCGAAAGAGAAATATTTTGGTGATTAACTTTGAATTATTTTGTTTGATTTAATTTGGTGATTCTTTTAAGTAATTGAAAGAGCTTGTTGAATTGTTGATTCAATAAATTAAGGAGAATGTTCGAGAGATATTTTCCTAAAGACTAGTCCATTAACACGTTCTTGCATATCTTCATAGTGCTTTATATTAGTTCATCTCATAGAGTTAAGATTTAATCAAGAGAGGAGTCTTGGCTATAGGATTGAACTAATTATCGAGCAAATTCATGAGAATCATTAGAATATTAGAGTGAATTGAACTAGAGTTAGATCCCGAATAGCCATCTTACACCTATCCAGTCACGACCCTTATTTCTCCCACTGATATTTCTGTGTTGCTCAGTTCTTGTTCTCCTTGATCAATTGTTAATAGCTTTAATTTTAGTAGTTAATATTAATCCAAAATCACTCAAATCAAAGTGCTAATCGTCCTGAATAGCATTTGCGCCAGAAATTACTTGAACATTATTTAAATTCAATCCATGTGGAGATGATAACTAAACTATACTATCTTTGGCTAGCGAGCATCATTTTGCGTTGGGTTTTACGCTTGTAAAATTTGAGAAAACTTGTCTCCAATAAGCACAACGATGTGTGAGAACCGGCGTGGCTACATCATTCTCTTTACGGGTGTCGCTGATTGAATCCTCGTGTTGAGACGGATTTTTCTCTGCCTCAACATTGTGTGCGATGTTGACATCGTTATCTGCCATCTTTTACAATTTTTGCTAAGAAATAAAGAATCAAACAGATTAATAAAAGACGCAAGGATCAACTCAATTACGCAAGTGTCTAAGCCCTACAGTGGGCGCCAAATTGTTTACCCATAAAATAGAACAATTGAATTTATTGCGTGGTTTATAGACAAGTGACGTGCACAACATATAACACGAAATAGATTATCTCTAGTCAAAGATAGTATAATTTATTTATCGTCTCCACATGGATTGGATTTAAATAATGTTCAATTAATTTATGGTTTAATGCAATTCAAGATGATTAACACTTTAGTTGGGATAATTGTGAACTAAAATTAACTACTAAAATTAAAGCAAAAAATAATTGATCATAGAAAATTAGAGAGTAAAGCAATGATTTATTATCAAGACGAAAAATAAGAGTTTTGACATGATAGGTACAAGACTGCTATCCTCGATATGACATTGTTATATTTCACTCTTGAGGTTCTATCGATTCTCACGAATTCAATGGATGATTAGCTTATACTTCCGATTCAGATTCCTCTCTCGATTAAATCTAAATCTTTCAAATAAACTAATGTGAACTGCGGTGGTATTTTTAAGAATCTATTGGTAGGAATGATCTAAGAGAAACTTCTCGTGAATATTTTGCAATCTTAATTTAAACGGTGACTCCAAAAGCTCTCTCGATTACCTCAAAGAATCACTAAAATAAACTAAGGCATACGCCGCAATAATATTCAATAAGATGTTTCTCTTTCGATTAAACACTATAAAGAATAAAATCACAACTAATATTAAAGCTCCTCTAATAAATTCAGGCAATTAAACAGTAGTCAAATCCATAAACAACAACCAAGTCACCAAATCATGCCAAACCCTAAGGTAAATTACTCCATAGATATGGATAAAGCCATCAAAAAAAGAGTTAAAGAATAAGAAACCATTAATCCAACGTTACAATCCAAACTCTTGTATTGAATTGATGGAAATATGATGAAATATCGAGTCTTGAAGCCTCCAATGCTCTCCCAAAATCTCCTCAGGTCGAAAGTCCTCTAAAAATTATGTTTTTGGTGTATTTATACCATATAGGATGGGCCCGGGCGAAATTATCCATTCCAAGCCGAAGTGGAAAAGTTGGACCGTGAAAATACACTAATATGTCGCACTATGCGTCGCGCCCCGCATCGCGCTAGTGTAAATTTTTAGAGAGTAAACTTTTGTCAGACATGCCACTTTGCATTACCGCGTCGCGCCCCATTCAACACGATAGTGATGTTTTCTCAAAGTAAATTATTTTCTCCACTTTTTGATATTTAGACTTGGCTCCCGGCCCTCGAGCGTGATCCCGGCTTAATTTCTTGGGCTTTTACTCAGACTTCAAATCTCCAACTTGTTCAATTTAGCTCTACATTATCTTGATAGCTCGGAATGATTTCCTGTAAGGCATAAAATACGTAATAAGTGAAATTAACCGCAAATAGGATGAGAACTACCACTAGCAAGGAATCAATTTTTTATTCTTTTCTAAGTTTTGATTTTTTTCGAGCAAACTACTTTTTTTTCCTTTCAATTCCCTACAAGTGGCTCTCACAATTTTTCAAACAATGCACCTTTCTCCTTTTTCAATAGTTCCACTCAAAAACCCAACCATGCCTCAACTTAGCTTTTACAATTCATAACAAATTCAAGTGCTAAAGAGAGGTAAAAGGTTCAAATAGATAGTTAATTCAAAAAAAATGGATCAAGCTTGCAGTGTGGTTGCCAAAGAAGTAGGATTACAGGCTCGGAGGGGCTAATTAGGATACACAATAACTAGGCGGGCCATAAACATATAATTAGCTCAACAAAAAATTCATATATCACTTCCTGGACTGAACAAGACAGCTATTTTGCTTTACAAATACTCGGGGCAAGTTGTAGACACCAACTGACATGCACATAGTATCAACAAAATCTCCCACACATGTTGACACATAACCCACTTAGGACCGGATATATCCCGACTCTCTAGTCAAAGCAGTTAGGCAATATCAAAATCAAACATTTTAAAGCACTTATACATGAGTCATGAACTGAGCCTAGACGTCACAACTAAGTCACTCACTACTCTCAAGGCACAACAAAGTTGAGAAAATTCATCTCCATTTAATACCATAGCACAAGACTTCCAATTTTTTAACAAAAGAAAAATTAACTACACCCGATTCAAGCAAAATCCTTGAAAAAGATCCGCGGAACAAAGAAAAAATAAGAAGGAATTGTTACACTACCTAAGAAAAATAAAATCTTTTTTTTTTGTCTTCGACTTTGATCCCTCAAGAAGACGACCGAGGAAATCCATTGTCGGAAAAGGTCAAAAAACAATTAAAAAAAATGAAGAAAGCAAACACATATATACATATTTACATCCCCACCCCACACTTTAAATTGTGGCATGTCCCCGTGACACATAAATAAAAAGTAAAGAAAACTCCCCTGAATTTTTTTCGTTTCCGATAACTTATGAACTCCACCCCTAATTTTGAATTCATTCTTTGTTTCGCTCTTTGATATTATTTATGGAGCTCCTTAAGCCAAAATCTTCTGAGGATATCTGTAAGACCCGCTATTTTCCCTCTTTCTTGGTCTCATTTTGAGCGGTGCATTGTTCGTTCATGATGATCCTTAACTTGTTCCTGAATTCTTTCACAAGATCAATTCATGCATCTTTCTGTAAATCCCCAAAAATAAAATCTACATGACCAAGGTTAGAATAAGAAAATAAAGAAGAAAGGTCATGTGAATATTCATGTCGTATGTTCAAGACCAATTGTTCCTCATTCTCTTATACTAAAGGTTGTAAATGTAAAAAAGGTGGATGGGGGTTTGAACTCTTCTTCCATTGCTTCACAATCAAGAAAAGCCTCATCTTTAGCCATCTCAATTGAATCAGAGTGTTCATGCAGAGTGCAAGTTTTCTCTGTGGATGCTCATCCTCTTGGGTAGGCTCTTTCTCACAAGGTATCTCCTCCATATATTTCACCATCACAACGCAATGATTTTTCTGAAAGTATACTCACTATTTGACTAACTCACGTTGTTAGGTTCTTAATGGCTTCATCATTGTGTAAATCTTTTTTCAACACTATTCATGAACTTATACATAAGCTCTTCTAAACTACCATTCTCCTCTTGAGGTGGTTGTCTCAGTTCACTTTCATTCCAGTGATAATAAGGGTATTCATTCCATTCAGAGTTAAGATTATGCCAATATGAAACCTCATACGTGTACGGACTAGAAGTAGAGTGAGACTAGTCAAAAGACGAACGATAGGATTAATATTTACCCGCTTGACAGTCAACCCATAGATGATTTCCACTACATTTAAAACAAATAGCAGACTTATGATAGTGTTCAGCTGCTAACTCTGCAACCGCTTTCTTAGGCTGGTTGTACTCCATCTTCACGACAATTATAGTTTAATGGTACTTGTCACGACCTAATTCCTCCTATAGGACGTGATGGCACCCAACGTTGCCGCTAGGCAAGCCAACGGTGAACTAGCCATGTATTTATTCTTTTTAATAATTTCAAAGTAGTTGACTTTTATTTATTAAGTAAGAAGTGAAAAATCTAAGCAAGTAAAGCGTTAGCCAATAAAAAGTGCAAGTGTGGTGAACTAAATACTCAAAAACCATCAAATGTCTACTAGCATGTTTCCAAGACTTGGTGTCACAAGTATATGATCAACTAGTAGAATATACAAAATACTAAGCTACTGCCTGAAATAGAGTAGACAGAAAGTAAATACAAAAGAGAGACTGCGAGTGCTGCAGAACGGTCTCAGAGAGCAGCTCACCACTAAGCTTCTTGGTAACGGCGGTGCACGCCTGACTGACTGATAGATGCACCTGCCTTAGATCCTGCACGATTGGTGCAGAAGTGTAGCGTGAGTACATAAACAATATGTACCCAGTAAGTGTCCAGTCTAACCTCGAACAAGTAGTGACGAGAGGTCGATATCGACACTTATTACGGGCCAATAATAAAAGTACAGAAATTCTAAATAGGGATGGAATACATGACCAATAACAATAACCAGCAATAAATAAATGGTTCCCTAACTGATATTTAATTTTAAAAAAAATCTCTAATTGCTACATGCTAACTTCAACAATTCCATGCCATTAAATAAATTATAACCTCTCAAGTCATAAAAATAATATCAAGTATATTTGGGCTCCAAGCATTATAACGCATGATTTATGTCGAGGTCGTACGGCCCGATCCAGAATAACGTGTACACTGCCGAGGGTCGAGCGGCACGAACCATAGATGCATCAATTAGACTGCTGAGGCATTCGTCCCTCTCCACAAGAAGAGAGAATACTCTATGAATATCCAATTTAAGAGCTACCACAAGACTAATACATAAGGAAGCACAATTTTCATTAACGGTCAAGTAAACCGCCAAAGCTCAAAGTAAGTGAAGTTCGGTCTTTACGAATTCTTTATCAAGTTTCAATATCATTTAGGCACTTAAATTAACAAGTAGAGTGCAAACAACACAAGTATTTCATGATTTGGATCCTAAACTACCCGGACTTAGCATGATTAGTAGCTACGCACGAACTCTCGTCACCTCGTACGTACGTACCCCCCACAAATAGAAGCAAATAGTGATAAACACCTATGGGGTAAAATCACTATTGCAACAACAACAACAACATACCCAGTAATATCACACACCGTGGGGTCTAGGGAGGGCAGTGTGTACGCAGACCTTACCCCTACCTTGTGAGGATAGAGAGGTTGTTTCCAATAGAACCTCGGCTCAGGAAAGTAGAAGCACCACATTAATAAAAATATAAAGAAGAAGGGACAGTACCAAGAAGCCATATAAAAGCAGAATAAAAACCAGATAGTAAGGTGATCAACAATGAAAGAAAACAACGGTTAGTCATAAAAATCTACTACCAACAGAAAGCGAGAGTGCGTGCCAATACTATTGCTATGAACACTCTACACTACCTACTCTACTACCCTAATCCTCGACCTCCATACCTTCCTATCAAGGGTCATGTCCTCGGTCAGTTGAAGTTGTGCCATGTCTTGCCTAATCACCTCTCCCCACCTCTTCTTTGGCCTACCTCTACCTCTCTGTAGGACCTCCAATGTCAACCTCTCACACCTCCTAACCGGGGCATCTATGTTCCTCCTCCTCACATTACCAAACCACCTAAGTCATGCTTCCCGCATCTTGTCCTCAATAGGGGCCACACCCACCTTATTGGGAATAACCTCATTTCTGATCCTATCTAACCTGGTGTGCCCGCATATCCATCTCAACATCCTCATCTCTACTACCTTCATCGTCTGGACATGAGCGATCTTGACTAGACAACACTCAGCCCCATACAACATCGTTGGTCTGACCACCACTCTATAGAACTTACTCTTAAATTTCGGTGGCACCTTCTTGTCACACAAAACACCGGAAGCGAGTCTCCATTTCATCCATCCTGCCCCAATACGATGTGTGACATCTTCATCAATCTCCCCATTCCCCAGAATAATAGACCCAAGGTACTTAAAACTCCCTCTCCTGGGGATGAGCTGCGAGTCCAACCTCACATCCCCTTCCCCTCCTTGAGTCTCGCCGCTAAACTTACACTCTAAGTATTCCGTCTTGGTCCTGCTCAGCTTGAAACCTTTAGATTCCGTCTTGATCCTGCTCAACTTGAAACCTTTAGATTTTCAATAAAATTACTATTGCAAATACGACAAAATCATCGCAAATGCGAAGCTGGGCCACCACTGCCAAGGTCGCATTTGCGACCAAAAACTTTGTAAATGCGAAGCTGGCCTCCACTGCCAAGGTCGCATTTGCGACCAAAAACATCGCAAATGCGAAGGGGGGGCTAATCGCAAAAGAGAATGGAAATCTCACAAATGCGAGTCTTGCCTTGTCTAGGCTTCTTCGCAATTGCGAAGCCAACCTCACAAATTGCAAGGTTTGCAAATGCGAACAAAACCTCGCATTTGCGATACCTGAGGCACCAGCAAAAAAACCAAAAAACTGAAGTCCTTTCCATCCCTCTGAACGCGTCCGAAACTCACCCGAGCCCTCAAGGCTTCATACCAAACATCCACATAAGTCTGAAAATATCATACGAACTTGATCGCACGATCGAAACATTGAAATAACATCTAAAAGCACAAATCGGACGCCAAAATGCATGAATCAAATCATGAAAACTCAAAACTTCTAAAAACACTTCCACGCGTCCGATTCCTATCAAATCAACTTCGAATGGCGCCAAATTTTGCGTGCAAGTCGCAAATCACCATACGGAACTATTCCCGGGCTTGGAATTCCAAACGGACCTCAACAACACTAAAATCTACTTCAGACCAAATTTAAAGAACTTGAAAACCTTCAATGCGCCAACTTTCAACTTTAAGCGCTGAAACGCTCTCGGGTCATTCGAAACCTGATCTGAACATAAGCCCAAGTCCAAAATCATCATAAGAACCTATTGGAACCGTCAAATCCCGACTCCGATGTCGTTTACTCAAAACATTGACTCAAGTCAAACTTAAAGCCAATATTAAGGAACTAAGTGTTCTAATTTCAACCCGAACCCTTCCAAACCCGAACTAACCATCCCCGCAAGTCATAAAATAGTAAAAGCACATACAGAGAGTCTTAATTTGGGGAACAGGGATCTAGAAAGGAAATAATTGGTCGGGTCGTTACAGTACTACAATTGGAGTTTAATGGTACTACAAAAGAAATCTTGAAGAGATGTTAACTAAAAGAAAAGAAAAGAAAATTAATTCTTGAGTTAGCACCCAAAAATTATTTTAAACACTATTAGTTACCAATCCCCGACAACAGGGTAAAAATTTGACCAGCGCAAAATACCACACGAAATTGATGCTCGCTAGCCAAAGGTAGTATAGTTAAATTATCGTCTCCACGGGGATTGGATTTAAATAATGTTCAATTAATTTTTGGTTTAACGCTTTTCAAGATGATTAACATTTTAGTTGGGATAATTGTGAACTAAAATTAATTACTAAAATTAAAGCAAGAAATAATTGATCACAGAAAATCTGAGAGCAAAGCAATGAGTTATTATCAAGATGAAGAATAAGAGTTTTGACATGATAGGTACAAGACTGCTATTATCAAGACGAATTCAATAGGTGATTAGCTTATACTTCCGATTCAAATTCCTCTCTCTATTAAATCTAAATATTTCAAATAAACTAATGTGAACTGCGGTGATATTTGTAAGAATATATTGGTAGGAATGATCTAAGAGAAACTTCTCGCGAATATTTCTCAATCTTAATTTAAACGGTGACTCAAAAAGCTCTCTCGATTACTTCAAAGAATCACTAAAATAAACTAAGGCATACGCTGCAATAATATTCAATAAGATGTTCCTCTTTCGATTAAACACTAGGAAGAATAAAATCACAACTAATATTAAAGCTCCTCCAATAAATTCAAGGAATTAAACAGTAGTCAAATCCATAAATAACAACCAAGTCACCAAAATCATGTCAAACCCTAAGGTAAATTACTCCATAGATATGGAGAAAGTCATCACAAAAAGTGTTAAAGAATAAGAAAGCATTAATCCAACGTTACAATCCAAACTTCCGTATTGAATTGATGGAAAGATGATGAAATCTCGTGTCTTGAAGCCTCCAATGCTCTCCCAAAAGCTCCCCGGGTCGAAAATCCTCTAAAAACTATATTTTTGGTGTATTTATACCATATAGGAATGGGTCCGGACGAAATTATCCATTCCAAGTCGAAGTGGAAAAATTGGACCGCAAAAATACACTAATGTGTCGCAGTATGCGTCGCGCTAGTGTAAATTTTCAAAGAGCAGATTTTTGCCAGACATGCTACTTTGCATTATCGTATCGTGCCCTATGCAACGCGACAGTGATGTTTTCTCAGAGTAAATTATTTTCTCCACTTTTTGATATCCAAACTTGGCTCCCAACCCTCGAACGTGATCCCGACTTAAATTCTTGGTCTTTTGCTCAGAGTTCAAAGCTCCAACTTGTGCAATTTAGCTCCACATTATCTTAATAGGTCGGAATGATTTCATGTAATGCATAAAACACGTAATAAGTGAAATTTAGTATCATTTGAGCTCAGACACATGTAAAATGCAGTAATTATAGTGAAAACTATGACTAAAATACGGGTTTCTAGCCTACCGTCAACACCCCGCACTTAAACCATTGATTGTCCTCGAGCAATCAAACTACACTTCACATAGAAACGACCTTTTTATCAGACAACTTCCCTAACGCATCACGGCAAGAATATTTAAAGCAGACTAGGCACCCTATCATAACATCCTAGCCTCAAGACTTGACTCACAAGCACCACGTATTTTTCAAAAACTTGCTCACTTACTCTAACATAGAGTCCAAAAATATTATCTTTCCTTTGCAAATCATGTGCCCTTACACCAAATAGAGAGTAGTTTCACACACAACAAAATTCAAGAATAAATAGGAACTCAATATAGAAAGAATTCACTTACTCTCAGAATCAAAATTCATGTGCCATAGAAGACGCACCATATGCTTTCCCGTAGTGCAATATTGTACTAATTGAGATCATTCAATCAAAGATCAAGTAGGACTTTATTTTGGTTATAATGTAGGTTGCGGGACGGGTATGATATATTTGGATGTAGTGACTACACCTCCCTGAAAACTTTAATACATAAATTAGCAATCAACACCCCACACTTGTGTTGAACCAAATCCCAACCTTCACACATAATAGCATCAAGCTCCCAATATCTTTAACCGGTAACAGGATGAGAACTACCACTAGCAAGGAATCAATTTTTTCTTTTTCTTTTCTAAGTTCTAAACTTTTTCCCGAGCAATCTACTTTTTTTTCCCTTCAATTCTCTACAAGTGGCTCTCACAATTTTTCAAACAATGCACCTTTCTTCTTTTTCAATAGTTCCACTCAAAAATCCAACCATACCTCAACTTAGCTTTTACAAGCTCATAACATATAGAAGTGCTCAAGAGAGGTAAAAGGTTGAAACAAATAGCCAATTCAAACAAAATGGATTAGGCTTGTAGTGTGGTCCGTGGATGGTTCTAAATGTGAATGTGTGCTCTATATCAGGCCGGATGTGTTCATTTCAGCATAGCATTGCTTACGGAGGAGTCTTCAGGATTTGGATGTTATTTTTATCGTAATTTATTCCATGTAATACTTCATTATGCCATGTGGGCTGTGAGATGGCTTGATTAGTCGCACATGTGTTGTGGTCCCATGTAGTTTGTGGAGTTATATGAGCAAGATGGCTCTCGGGATGCAGGTCATTTATTGCACCTTAATCGTGCTTGAGTTCTGTAGCGTATGGCACTATCTGTCTCCCCAGGGATGGTATTATACACTTGGCGTACTTGTGGTCAACATTCAGGTGTATTGTAAGTATGAGCATTCTGGCTCAGTAGGTACTTCTTTATATATTATTAGGTGTGGATCGGGTGACACGCCGCCACGGGTACATTGGTTGGATCGGGTGGCACGTCGCCGTGGGTATGTTGTTCGGGTTGAGTGGCACGCCACCACAGGTATCATGGTTGGATCAGGTTGTACACTGTAATGGTATTATGTGTGGATCGGGTTGCACGCCGCAGCGGTGTGATGTTGAGTACAGTTCCCTATATCTATTCTTGTGTGTTTTGTTTCTCATTTTCTGAGGAAGGTTCATAACATCTTTTCGGTGGTTAATTAGTTACGTGGGTTGAGTAGTTCTTTCCAGAGTTCATTTTCCTTATGTGTCATATTCAAGTTGTAGCTTATTGGCGCACTGATGGCATCATATGAAATCTTAGATAGTGTTTGCGGTGGCCTATTGCCGGAGCAGCTTCTACTGGGTGAGACGAGATTATTGGACCTGGGATCAGTGCGATCAGATTTATATAAGGCATATTAAAGAGTAAATATCGTTATTCAATTCAGAATGAGGTAATGGTTCTTGTCAGGAGGAGAGAATTCATAATTTGTGATGAGGCGGGTGGTTATGAGTTTCTACACATATTTTCCATCGTGGCAGTATTGTGAGAGTTAAGACAGGGCTTATATTTGTTATGGGGTATAATACGAGCTTCGGGTCAGTGGAAATTTCATCTGTTGTGCTTGGGGGAGATTGCCTTGGGCAAATGAGTTAAGTGGTGCATGGTGTGATTTCAGCGGATGAGCGTGGTCGTGTTAGGTTAAGTGTCTAGCGATTGATACGGTGTTCGTGTGTTAGAATATGGTATTGTGGAGAATTCCGGATGTGGGAATTTGGTTCTAAAGCTTGTTAGCTAAGGTAGCAGGAAGGATCTTCAGTCTAGCTCGAGCTAATGTACTCAACTGGGTTATGATAGCACGGGTAGGTGCACGAGGTGTTAAGCAGTGATTTTGGACAACTCCGGAGTAGTTCTTAGCACGTTCGAGGACGAACGTATGTTTAAGTGGGAGAGAATGTAATGGCCCGAATGGTTATTTTGAGCTCTAGCACATCGCTCGATGGTTTGAGGCCATGAGTAGCTTCATTTCAAGTATTATGACTTGCACGTATGGTCAGAATTGAATTTCGGGAAGTTCGGAGTTGATTCAGATGGAAAATTATCATGTCGGAAGCTTAAAGTTGGAAAAATTGACCAAGGTTTGACTTTAAAGTAAACGACCTCAAAATCAGGATTTGAAGGTTCCAGCAGGTTCGTATGATGATTTTGGACTTGGGCATATGTCCGAATCATGCTTTGGATGACAATGGAGCGTTACGACACTTATTGTGGAAAGTTGGCATTTTGAAAAAATTTCATAAATTTGGGTTGAAGTGTATTTTAATGTTATCGATGTCCGTTTGGAATTTCGAGCTTGGGAATAGCTCCGTATGGTGATGCTGTTCTTAGGAGCGCATCCAGATGTGGATTTGGGGGTCCGTAGGTTATTTCGGGGTCATTTGGCGAAAGTTGGAAGTTTGATGGTTTTTGGGAAGTTTGACCGGGAGTGGACTTTTTGATATCAGATTCGGATTCCAATTCCGAAAGTTGGAGTAAGTCCATAATATCGAATGTGACTTGTCTGCAAAATTTGAGGTCAATCGGACGAGATTTGATAGGTTTCGGCATCGAATGTAGAAGTTTGAAGTTCTAAAGTTCATTAAGCTTGAATTGGGGTGTGATTCACGATTTCGATATGGTTTGACGTGGTTTGAGGCTTCGACTAAGTTCGTATTGTATTTTGGGACGTGTTGGTATATTTGGTCAAGGTGCCGAGGTCCTCGAGTGGATTCTGGATCGGATTTTGGACTAAAGGAAAAGCTGAAGAATATGGTTGCTGGTGTAACCGCTTCTGCGGAAGATTCATCGTAGAAGCGGCCTCACAGAAGCGAGGAAGAGGACCACAGAAGCATCTAAGAGTGAACTGGGCAGAGGTCACAGGTGCGAAGGATTTCCCGCACCTGCGAGATTGCAGATGCAACCATTGGAGCGCAGAAGCGGAGGTTGGCCAAGAAGGCCTGGGCCGCAGAAGCGGAAATGGAGGCACAGGTGCGCGAGCACAGAAGAGCTTGAGGCCCGCAGAAGCGAGGGTTGTTGGGTTGTGCTGAAGCCGCAGGTGCGAAGGTCGGGCTGGGCAGTGAGTTCTTTTAAAACGGGGATTTGGCCCATTTTCATCTCATTCCATCCATAGGAGCCGCCTACTAGCAATTTTGGAGCACCATTCTCATTTTCAATCATGAGGTAAGTGATTCCCACCTATTGTAAGTTAAATACTTGGATTATATATAGATTTTTAACATGGAAATTCATGAAAAATTAGTGGAAATTTGGGAATTTTGGAAGAAACCTAGAAATTGATATTTTTGGATTTAGACAATAAATTTGGGCATGAAATTGAGAATAAATTATATATTTGAGTTCGTGGTGTTATGGGTAAAGTTTATCTTCGAAAAATTTTAGAGTCCGGGCGCGTGGGCCCGAGGGTTGGCTTTATCGATTTTTCGAGCAGAGTTGGAAATTGTTATAATTTGATTTATAATGAGTATTAGAGTATATATTTATGAATTTGCACATTGATTGACTAGTTTTGGAGCGACGGGCACCGGTTTGAGGTGTTAGAGCGGCGTTGGAGCCGTTTATGGAACTTCGGAGCGAGGTAAGTCTCTTGCCTAACTCTAAGAGGGGGAAACTACCCCTAGGTGTTGTAATTGATGTTTTCTACTCGTTGCGGAAGCTACGTATGTACGAGGTGATGAGAGTCCGTATGTAGCTACATTCATGTTATTGTTCGGGTAGACTCAGGTTCACGCCATGCTATAACTGTACTATTTGAGTTATCTCTTTCCTGTTAAATTCTTTCTCTTCACATTACTACTTGAGACTAGATGTGCATAGAGTGATAGACTTTCTATTGTAGAGATTTGACGAATTTCATGATTAGCCGCGAAATAATTGTGTTACTCTTACGGATTTCTCCCGCGCTATGCAATTTCATCGAAAGGTTTTCTTTAAAATTATGACTCACACGTTTATTCGTGAGTGGGGTCAAAGACCCGTATAAGATTCTTATTCTAATGGGATCGGTTCGTTCGCCTCGGCAGAATTATGTACCACACTCTCATGGGAGTGGGTCGTTCGCCTCGGCAGTATAATAGATGCATCTATGGTTTGTGTTGTTCGACCCTCGGTAGTGTATAGATAATGATGGGATCGGCATACGCCTAGGCATTTCTATAGAATACTCTCACTGAATCGTGCGTAATATTTGACAAGAAGTTAGTATATCTATGAGTCCCTGATTTGAATTACGACGACCTATCTGGTGAGGTCCATTATATATATATATATATATATATATATATATATATATATATATATATATATATATATATATATATATGCTCCGGTTGAGGAGGTAATTGCTAATTGAGAGCTTGAGTCTATTGTAGAGAGGAGGATTTTATGACGTATTTACACTTGTTTATTTCGTTTGTTTACTCTGCCCCATATCTGTTTACTTCTTATTGTAACTGTCTTATTGGACCACTAGTAAGTGTCGATGTCGACCCCTCGTCACTACATCTCTGGGGTTAGGCTAGATACTTATTGGGTACGCGTTGATTTACGTACTCATGCTACACTTGCTGCACATTATTGTGCGGGTACATTTATGTCTGGTGGTCTTTTGGTCGCAGAGGCACGAATGATTGCGGGGACTTACCGTGAGCTGCATTTAATGTTACGATTTGCAACCTGCAGAGTCTCCATCAGAGTTATTTATGTTCTCCTGTCTAATTTGTATTCCAGACAGATGTTGTATTTTAGTATATTTCCTAGTTGATGCTCATGCACTAGTGACACCGGATTTTAGGGGTGCTTACGAGTTGTTCATTATTGTAGTTGTGAAAATATTATCATTACCCTATAAATTCTATTTCTTACTATTTAATTGATGAAAATTATGATTTCAAAAATACTAAAATGAGTAATTAAGTTAATCATTCACTGTTGGCTTGCCTGACGGCGGTGTTGGGCGCCATCACGACCTAGTGGATTTTGGGTCGTGACAAACTACTCCATAGATATGGAGAAATTCATCACAAAAAGAGTTAAAGAATAAGAAAGCATTAATCCAAAGTTACAATCCAAACTCCCGTATTGAATTGATGGAAAGTTGATAAAATTTCGTGTCTTGAAGCCTCCAATGCTCTCCCAAAAGATCCCCAAGTCGAAAGTCCTCTAAAAAATATATTTAGTATATTTATACCATATAGGAATGGGTCCGGACGAAATTAATTGGACCGCAAAAATACACTAATGCGTCGCACTATGCATCGCGCCCCGCGTCGCGCTAGTGTAAATTTTTAGAGAGCAGATTTTTGTCAGACATGCCACTTTGCATTACCGCACCGCGCCCCATGCTACGCGACACTGATGTTTTCTCAGAGTAAATTATTTTCTCTGCTTTTTGATATCCAGACTTGGCTCCTGACCCCCGAACGTGATCCCCACTTAATTTCTTGGGCTTTTACTCAGACTTCAAAGCTCCAACTTGTTCAATTTAGCTCCACATTATCTTAATAGCTCGTAATCATCATTTCCTGTAAATCATAAAACACGTAATAAGTGAAATTCACTATTTGAGCTCAGACACATGTAAAATGCAGTAATTAGAGTGCAAACTATGACTAAAACACGGATTTCTAGTCTACCATCAACAAGCGAAAAATGACAAATAAATTAAATAAAATGCAAGACTTAGGGTTGAAATCGAGATAAGATAGCGGACAGCTTCGTTCCCGAAGCAGCAATAAGAATATTGATAGGTAGAAAATAAAGTATGATTTAGCTTGGAACAATGTGTAGCAGAAGTTTGTGAGAAATATTGTCTCTACCATGGCCGTTGAAGTCACTATTTATAGTTATACCTAAGGAACAAGGTCTTAGAATCAAGCCTCACAATAATGGGGTGGGGGGGGGGGGGGCATTGATGAATATGTAACGGCACGCTATGAATGCCAAAATTCTCTGTAATGGAATGTGAATTTAATAATGAGGAATATTCTTCATTGAGTGTCATCTGGTGCCAAATACTTGTTTGCCTTCGTTGGCATTGTTTCTTTTGGGATCTACCCGATGCTAACCGAAGTTGTTGTCCTTAGTTTTGGTTTTCACTTGCTTCGTCTTTCGCCTATCTTTAGTTCCACGTATCATTCTATTATTCGAATATTTAATGTGAACCAATTTTACCCTGTACACAAATTGCAACTAAGTAATGAGAAAGATGATAATAAATACGTGTTTTCCTTTCTTTTGCTTACGTTAAAACAATAATTTCCAAATAAACCGCTAATTTAATTTTAGGATGCCTCTTTTAGAAAATGTGAATGATAAAGAGCTTTCCAAAATATTTCCATTATTATCATGATTTTACTATTAAGGAGCACAAGTTGAGCCTCATCTCCAATTTTTACCTTACAATGGGAATTTCGATTATGCATGCATGGGAATATTCATTCTGCACTCTACATCAGTTTGGTATTCTTTTTCTCGCCGATACGACCTGTTAAAATACGTTGAAATTCAATTGTAATAATCAATATCACAAGACTCATGGAAAGGTAAATCATATTTTATCTTTTTTTTTACATTTTAAGTAAACGAAACCTTGGATGATTTTACCAAATTAAATAGTAAATAATAATTATGCATGCTGTACTATCTAGCTTATAACAGACAAACGAGAGCTTATTTTAAGTGACTTTTAAGCCAAAATAGTTTTTAAGCCATAAGTTAGGAATTTTAGTTTTAGGCTTTTGGCTTGTTTTTATCATTTTAGCTTAAAAATAAGTGCTTAAAAGCATTTTTTTATTTTATCCAAATACTACAAAATAACTTAAAAGTTATTTTGGCTTAAAAACACTTAAATAAGCCAATCCAATCGTGCTCTTATTCTTTTTCATTTTTTAGTCCGACCTTTATCCTTACTGCGGTGTATGGAAACGCGGAGTGCAAAGACAGTGACATTTTAATTAAATACAGAAATAACATGGTTGCATAGTTGTGACAATGCAAGAGTAATTAATACTTTTTCTATTGTGTCAATCATTCGGAACTCACAAAAGAACCAGAACACCTATGGATGATATAACATTAATTGTCCACGTATATTTTTTGTGGAAGAAATTAATGGACCAAAAAGAATCCTATCAGTAGCATAACTAGAATTATTATTAAGAAGTGTCAAAATTTAAAGAGGTAAATATTTACGAATAAATCAAAAGGATTCAATACATAATATATATTAATATATTAAAAATTTAAGTTTTACCTATGTAAATAATATTATTTTTTCGACGAATAAGTGTCAATTAACGCCTCTTAAAGCTACGTGGATCCGCCACTGGAACCTACAGTCACAGGACCTTTAAATTTTCTACTAAAACAGCAAGAATCACGAGAAGATTATAAAGTTGAAACCCCATCAATATTTTTCAACATTTCATGGGTTCAACTTCTTAAATTAAAGCAATTTGTGCAAAAAGTCCGACGTCCTTTCTTCTACGTTTCAGATTCACTAAAATTTTAGTAATGTCAACAACTTTCCACGGCCAATTTACGGATAAAAACCATTTTGTGATCATTTATTAAACAATTTTACTTCAATGTTTGAAGATAAGTCCGTAACTAAGAATTTTATTATGCTTGCTTTCAATAAAGATAATTAGTAGTAAGTGGTAGGGAAATTGAGTTAAAACAAGACCACAGAGTGAGAGAAAAGCGTTTGCTTGTGAAAATCTTTTTGCAACTTCTTGAATATTTTATAGTTTGTTATGTAATATATAGTACTCCCTCTATTTTAATTTATGTGAACTTGTTTGACTGGGCACGGAGTTTAAGGGTGTGTTTGGTATAACGGAAAATGTTTTTCGTGGAAAATATTTTCCAAAAAATATTTTC
Organism: Nicotiana attenuata; assembly: GCF_001879085.1. Taxonomy (NCBI): domain Eukaryota; kingdom Viridiplantae; phylum Streptophyta; class Magnoliopsida; order Solanales; family Solanaceae; genus Nicotiana; species Nicotiana attenuata. Next base: position 74,090 of record NW_017673668.1, read on the forward strand.
TTAGAAAACAAGTAGTAATCTTATTCATTTTCCCGCAAATTAAGGAAAATGACTTCTCAAGAGTATTCATAAATAATTTAGATATAATAAACACGAAGCTATAAACTTTCAAATCAACAACCTTCCGAACCCACACTTTTCATAAACTTTCGAACCGCTAAACTTTCGAAACCGCGGAATTTCTAACCCGTAAATTTTATAATTTTTGAACCCGTAAACTTCCAAACACATAAACCTCCGAACTCATAACTTTGAAACTTGTAAAATTTTGAACCTTTAAACCGATAAATAAAAAAACTAAACCTGAAAAATATATTAAAAAATATTTTTCACGGGGGGTGGGAGGTGGGGTGGAGGGGTAGTAGGGTGGGTGGTAACGGAAAAACTGAAGTTTGAAATAAAAAAAACCTTTTTTGGAGATAGGGGGTGGGGTGGGTTGGTGAGGGTAGGGAATGTTGAGAAGGAGTTTTGGAAAATGTTTTCCCTTCTCTTTTTAAGGAAAATATTTTCCTCCAATTGGAGGAAAATGAATTCATAAGGAAAATATTTTCCAAAACATTTAAGCCAACCAAACATGGAAAAATTGAAAAATATTTTCCGGAAAATATTTTCCTTCATATCAAACACACCCTAAGAAAAAAATGAAAACTTTTAAAATTTGTGGTCTTAAACAAGTCAAAAAGGGGTCTAGAGTATTTTTGTGGTTATAAAAGCTTCTCATTAAGGGTAAAATTGTAAGTTTAAACTAAATTATTTTCAAATTTAGAAATGGGTCGTTCTTTTTGGAACTGACCAAAAAGAAAATAGATTCACATAAACTGAAACAGATGGAGTACCATTTATCACATGGTTTTTACGAAAACATAGGTCATATAGTAATTGATTTGATGTTTACGATAGTATTTCTTTCTTGCATGTGTATCGCGTCTTGAAAATTTCAAACATATAATAGGATTATAATTACTACGATAGTACTATTAAACAGACTTTGACTTATTATATCACAATTGAAGTGAGAGATTAGTGTATATGCACATCTTACTAAGAAGGTATAGAGACTATCCTGTCAAACAAATGAAAAGTTGTTTATATTCTCGCTTAAAAGAAAATACCAACAAGTACAAGGACATACTCGTCATATCAATATAATATAAATTGTCTTAAAAATAAGGACTTCTCATTTTTATCTTTCATTTTTCGGTTTACAAAGATGAATTATCCATTCTAGGAGAAAGGAGTGGGGACCACTATAGAAAGAAAACACAGATGTCGTCTGAAACATGTATGGAATTCAGTTGGATAAAAGCCACGTGCAGACGTATGTAGCCTGGCATTTCCACCCTCACGCCATTACCGTTTCTTCTGTTTCCCTTTTTTTTAATTTTCTCCTTTTTTTTGGGTAAAGATTTTCTGGTTATGGGCTGGCATTCGAATTGGGCCTGGCTGGCTTGGTAAACATGAAAAGATTGGGAGCTAAGCATGTGGACAACCCCCACATGCAAATGCTATGAGCTGTCTGAAAGAATTACCCTGCGGGCGTCCCTACTTTTGATCTCCCTACACCCACTTGCCCTTGTTCGTTTGTTTCCTTATTTGACCATCGGTTTAAAATAATTACAGTCACTACCTAAATAAATACTTATTTTGGAGAACGACGTTACTGTGCAGACTTTTGCTTTCATGCCATAGCCCATCTATGATTTAAGGTCGGATTTTGGGCCTCTTATTTGAGACAAAAAGGATATTTATAGAGTACAATTTTAAGGTCAAAATAGCACGGGTTAGCCAATTTTCGGACTGATCATTCAAAAATAGCCAGCGTTTGCAAATTCATTGAAAAATAGCCACTATTTTACTGCAACACGGAAAGTTCTAGCATAATATACTGGAGATTGGTGCACCTGTGTACAGGGACGGATCTATACCCCATATCACGGGGCACGTGAACCCATGGTCTCTCTGTCAAACTACGTATTTTTATATACATATTTTATAGAATTGGTCCAGTATTATTTATTGGCACCCATGCTCCATAAAGGTTGAATGATGCACTTGGTTCAATACTTAATTATTTAATCAAAGAAACATGGATCAATTCTCACCTAGCACTTTTTCCCCTCCTCTTTTTTTAGTGGTGCACCCATATTCTAAAAATCCTAGATCCACCTCTGCCTGTGTATGAACTTCCAGCATATTATGCTGGAACTCCAACACGCGGAAAGTTACAGTATAATATACTGGAGATTGAAGCACCTGTGTATGAACTTCCAGCATATTATGCTGGACCAGTATATTATATTGGAACTCCAGTATATTATGCTGGAAATACAGTATATTATACTAGAACTCCAGTATAATCCAGTATATTATACTGAAATTCCAGTATATTATGTTGGAGTATTTTTCGGATTTTGAACAGTGTTTTCGTTCAGATTTATCTTTACATGAAAAGTGGCTAAATTTCGATTAGTTTTGAAACTGTTACTATTTTTAAATGACCATTTGTAAATCTGGCTATTTTTGAATTTCTCCTAATTTTAAATCTCTTTTTGGAAGACTTGAGGGAAGTCGTTACTAAAGACGCAGTCTTTTGATAAGCAATATTCTATATATGGATCAAAATGGAGATTCTTTTTCAATTTCCTAGTAAAAATTGCACGGGGCGGCCTATTTGGTCGCCCCTATTTAACCTATATTTTTAAAAAGTTTTAACCTGTACCCACTTTTTACAACTTGAACCCTCTTTCTCCTCCTTCATTTTCTTCTTCTTCTTCTTTTATAGTGATATGTATACCCCTTCTGAGAGAAGCCAAGAATATGTAAAAATGGAGCAACAGAGACAAAATGATCTTTACCAGTATGATCAGATCCGATTGTTTGGTGATTCGAAGTTGAACTGCTATAGCAAATTACTTCTTCTGACTAGTTATCTAACTTTTGGGGAAATAAAAAGACAAGCTATCTGATTTTACATATCTACTTAACAGTTTTTCTGATTCAGAACTTCACTCCTGGCGTAGTCATCCATTATTTGCACTTATACCTTAAGACGAAAATTTAAATATAAGAGCAGTAAAAATTGAATGAGGAAACTCCAAGTCCTGTTCGGTGTCATTTATCTTATTCTGGCTCAATTTGGAGGCCCTAACCCAGCTGGTTTGGTTTATTGTTGGAGGATCACCTCTAGTGATGTGGTGTTTCTGCTATGGTGTTGATATCGTCTGATGTGGTGACTTTCTCCATTTGACCTTGTACATGCAGATAATAGGAATTGTTGATCCATAGACATCAGACAAACACCATTATAGCAACTGGATCTTAATGACAACTCGTCATTGTTGTTTTAGAACTTCAGCTCTAAGAATGCTGAAGTTCCGCAAATATAGAACAAAACTTCAGCTAAAACATGCTGAAGTTCAGCAAATAGAGAACAAAACTTCAGCTACTAGAGTGCTTAAGTTCAGCAATTACAAACAAAAACTTCAGCAAATAAAGAACAAAACTTCAGTTACTAGAATGCTTAAGTTCAGCAATGACAAACAAAAACTTCAGCAAGAGCAAAACTTCAATGCTTAAGTTCAGCAATTACAAACAAAAACTTCAGCAAATAAAGAACAAAACTTCAGCTACTAGAATGCTTAAGTTCAGCAATTACAAACAAAAACTTCAGCAAATAAAGAACAAAACTTCAGCTACTAGAATGCTTAAGTTCAGCAATGACAAACAAAAACTTCAGCAAATAAAGATAAAAACTTCAATGCTTAAGTTCAGCAATTACAAACAAAAACTTCAGCAAATAGAGAACAAAACTTCAGCTACTAGAATGCTTAAGTTCAGCAATTACAAACAAAAACTTCAGCAAATAGAGAATAAAACTTCAGCCACTAGAATGCTTAAGTTCAGCAATTACAAACAAAAACTTCAGCCAATACTAAGTTTACGTGAAAAACTTCAGCTAAAACATGCTAAAGTTCAACAATTACAAACAAAAACTTCAGCACACTTGGTTTAGCAATTTTCGCTACTTCAGGCCCGTCTACTAGAATGCTGAAGTTTGTGTGATTGCCTTTGCTACTTCAGGCTCGTATGCTGAAGTTACACGAAAAAGTGGGTACGCTTGCAATTTTTTTTGCAAAGCGGGTACAAGTTAAAACGTGACCCAAAAAGCGGGTATAGATGCAAATCCCCAATTTCCTGACCTTCTCAATAGGCCTAATTGAAAATCTGTCAGCTGTTTTGTTTATAGGCCCATGTTCGCTCTAGAATTAATAGAGCAGACCCATAATTTGTCTCATGTTACTCTAGTGAGTTAAATTTTTGTGAAAGACGAAATTTATTCAATTCCTTTAAAGGCAAAATTTAGCATACTGAACTAACTTTAATTTCAAATTGTGGTCCTTAGAGAAGGCCATACGTTACCATATATATAATCATATCATAATAATAATAATAATAATAATAATATAGTCTATCTATATACTATATTAAAAGCACGAAGGCCCTTAGAAAAATATTGTTCGCCTTTTTTACCCTTAAAATATAGAGTTTGCACCGGATAAAATATTCATTTAATATTTTTTTCCTAATATTTAGGATATTAAAAACAACTAAAATCGTAATTACTAAATCCTTCTTTATTTGAACTATGTAAAAAAATCCTACAATTTAGGACTTTTGGTGTGTGGCTATAATTCATGGTTTATAACATTATGTGCCTTGCATTTTACATGCTTTTATGATAAATTACACTTTATTTACACGTAATGGAGTCTATTTTATGTGTAGGTGAATTGGAGATGAAAGTAGAGCAAAAGGGATACTTAAACGTTGAAAGTGTGCGCGAGAACAGTGAAAATGAGAGGCAGGCAAAAGCCAGCTCAACCAGGCTTTAGCATGGCGAGGCCAGCCAAAGGCCAGGCTGAACCAGGCTTTAGCCTAGCGAGGCTAGCCAAAGGCCAGGCTGAGGCTGGCGATGCCAGGCCTGGGGCCAGGTCCAGTCCGAGTTTTGAAGACTTTATTTGTTTCCCGGCTTGACTAGGATTTGACCTACACATTTAGGTCTTGTCCTAAACATATAAATAGACCCAAAAATGCCACTTTGAAGGACTTCTGCAACCGGAGGCAAGAATAGCTCATGGGATACTACTTGGGAGTTAGAATCATCGATTTTTACATCCCTTTATCTTTACTCTGTAATTTAATTATGCAAATTACTTTGGATATTGTTACTATGAGTATGAGTAGCTAAATTCCTAATCTAGGGTTTTGATGGAACCTGTTGAAGGATGATTTTCTCTTCATGTTAATATAGATTTTCCATAGTATTCTCTCTATTTGTTCAACTATATACTTATTGTTGTTGAGTGAAGGGCGCTCAATTAACTGTTCCTATTTAGTATGTATTACTTGGGAGAGAATGCATATTTAGGTAGTTGTTGAACAACTTCACTCCTAACGTATATAAGGGATCAATACGAAGGGTTTAAAGGTGGGATTATGGATAATGAAACCTTGATGCGATCTAAGTGAGCTGTACTTAATGCTAGCTGGTGTAATTCGGGAGAATATGTGTAGTATATTGTTGTAATTACTCGGGAGAGAGTTATGACAATCAGAGTGCTCATGATCGATAGAGAAGACTTAGGCAAATTCATTGGAAATGTAGCGGAAAGGATTCCGACAATAGGGGAAATCAGAACCTTAGATCATTCCAATTCTTGCCTACAATCCGTTCGTAGTTAGTTCTTAATTATTGCATTTTTATTACGTAATATTTAGTTAGTAAACATCCAATTTATTACTTAAATATTTTCTGAAGATTGAATACGTGAATTTGTGTGAGTCCAATAGATGTGTTTAATAGGTTAATTCCCTGTGGGATTCGACTCCGGATTTGTTAACCGTGATATATTCACAGCAGCCGCTTTGTCTTTTTTATAAGGCATAGTTGGGCGTGACTAAATTTTGGCGCCGTTGCCGTGGAATTGACGGTGTTACTAATTGCAGATAAAAGAAGTGCTAAAATTCTTAGCGTAGTCAATTTTCTTCAATTTAAACCAAGTACATTGAAATTCTAACGTTTGTAGTCTTGGGTGTTACAGGTGCATGCCTAGAAACTCCTCAAGAACTGGTGAATTGTTCGAAGCATTATTAGATCATGAGAAAGTTTTCAAGGCACTGAATCGTGCAAACAGCAACAGAACTCAACAAAACAAATCGAACCAGACATGGATGACGGAGTAGAAAATCCAAACAACAGAAATAATGCGAATTACCCGAACAATCAGGGTGCGGTGCCTCTTGTGCCAGAAGCAACATTGTATGACCGGGCACAACCCACCATCGACAATCTGGCAACCGCAATTGCAGTCCCTTAGATACAAGCGGGATCATTTCAAATAACAAATAACATGCTACGTTTGTTGCAGAACAATTGGCTGTTCTCATGGTCATACGTTGAAGATCCTCAGCAGCATCTGAAGAATTTCCTGCCGATATGTGCCACGCAAAGGCAACATAATGTGACACCGGAAGCAATAAGGTTGTTGTTGTTTCCATTCTCAGTGACGGGAGCGGCTTAGACTTGGGTTAATTCACTCCCCATAAACTCCATCACTACTTGGGGAGGAATTAGTCAAGAAATTTGTGAACAAATTCTACCCGCCCAATAAGATTGCTCAATAAATTGATGGGATATTGAGCTTCAGACAGAAACCAACAGAAACATTACAAGAAACGTAGTAGAGGTTCAAGGGTCTGCTGGTTAAGTATCCACATCATGGCATTCCGGAGCAGATGTTGGGGCAGAGGTTTTACACGGGATTGGCAGATAGCTTAAAGGCCATTGTTGATGCTTCAGCAGGTGGAGAATTTTTAAGCAAAACGTTCAGAGAAAGCAAGATCCTACTTGACAAGATGACCCAAAATTCAGGATGGATGACAAGAAACTCTCCAATCACTATTGTAGTTCACTCAGTGGATTTAGACCCAACTAACTCCATAACTGAAAAATATGCACACTCTAGTGACACAAATGAGTATCCTCACCAAAAAGATAGATGAATCAGGCCAGAAGCAGCAGGTACACATAGTTGATGCAACTAATGAGGGTTTATGTACATCATGCATTAACCAACCATATGTTTGCTCGTGGAGTGTGGAAGGTGATAACCAGCAATATCAGGAAAATATGAACTATGTGGCCAACTATGGGGGGCAAAGGCAAGGTGGTCAGCAGAATCAATAATATAGACCAGCTCAGCAGCAATACAACAACAGCAACAATCTTGGGTCTATGCGACCATAGGGTCAAGTGGTGCTTTACTAAAGGCAACAGGGTTACAACCAACAAAATTATCAGTAGGCATATCAACAACCTCAACAACAACAGATTTTGAAACACGATGATGGGTTTGCTGAACTTAAGGGGATGATGCAACAATTGATTGGGTCCATTAGAAAAATAACTGAAAGGGTAAACTCACATGAATCGGTGATAAAGAATATTGAGATTCAATTAGGACAGATTTCGATGGCTTTAAACAATCGTCCCCAAGGGACATTACCTGCAGATACACAAATCAATCCAAACGAGTAGGGCCCGAAACAGTTTGTGGCAGTGAGTCTACGAAATGGTAGAGACTGATATCTGGTGCAAGAAATTGCTCGTGAAAGCCGACCTACTGAAACACTGGTGCCAATACCCATTGAGATAGACGATTCAACAGGGTTAACTGAGGTGATGGTACAAAATGCACAAGAGAACACCAGCAAAGAAAAAGAGGTTGCAAAAGAGACTGAGGTAGCACAAGAAACGACAGTTGAAGTAGTGCCTGAGCAAGAAAAAAATCAAATCACAGGAAAGAAGCGACCTCCAGCACCTTTCCCACAGAGATTGCCCAAGTATCAGAAAGATGAGCAATACAAAAAATTCTTGGAGATGTTGAAGCAAATTTAGGCAAACATTCTGTTGATCGACGCCTTAAAAGAGATGCCTGGTTATGCAAAAATGATGGACTTGATGTCTCGTAAGTTAGACTTTCAAGACTTGGCCACGGTTACACTGACTCAGACTTTCTGTGTTGTTGTGACGAGACCCATAGCTGAGAAGATGTCTGACCCAGGGAGTTTCACAATTCCATGCACAATAGGCAACTATGCGTTTACTAAGGCACTTTTTGATTTGGGGGCAAGCATAAACCTGATGCCCCTGGTTATCTACAAGAGGTTAGGCATTGGAAGAGCTAGACCCACGTCCATGTTACTACAGCTACCTGAGCGTATAGTGAAGAGGCCCTCTGGTATTCTTGATGATGTATTAGTACAGGTTCAGAAGTTTGTGTTCCAGCAGATTTTGTCATTCTTGACTGTCGGGTTGACGAGGAAATTCCCACAATTTTGGGAAGACCATTCTTGGCCACTAGGAGAGCTCTAATTGACTGTGAGACTGGAGAGCTCAAAATGAGATTAAATGATGAAGAGATAACATTCAACGTGCAGAAATCACTGCGGCGACCAAGTGAATTTGCTAACTGCTCTCTAATAGATGTCGTGGATGTAATTTTGGAGGAGGAAGATGAGACATTGAACACTAAAGACCCTCTAGCAGCCTGTCTCATGAACCTAGATGAAGAAAATTGAGAAGACTTTGCGGAGTGGGTACTTGCTCTTGAAGGCCAAGGTTTTTGGAGAAGGGAGCGCGAATTTGAGCCTTTGCACTTAGAGGAAAGAAAAACTCCTCCAGCTAAGCCATCGATAGAAGAGCCGCCAAAAGTTGGAACTGAAGCCACTACCACCTCATCTCAGGTATGCCTTCTTAGGACCTAACTCAACTTTACCCGTTATTATCTTATCTAGTTTGTTAGATGTGCAGGCAAAACTGCTTTTGCAGGTACTAACGGAGTGCAATACTGCAATTGGTTGGACCATTGCAGACATTAAGGGTATCAACCTGGCCTTCTATATGCATAAGATTTTACTGGAAGATGCGCACAAACCTTCCAGAGAACATCAAAGAAGGTTGAACCCCAATATGAAAGAAGTGGTGAAGAAAGAAATGATTAAGTGGTTAGATGCAGGAATCATATTCCCCATCTTTGACAGCAACTGGGTCAACCCAGTTCAGTGTATGCCAAATAAGGGCGGTATGACGGTAGTGAAAAATGAGAAGAATGAATTGATCTCTATACGAACAGTCACGGGTTGGCGAATCTGTATGGATTATAGTAAGTTGAACTTGGCTACCCGAAAAGACCATTTCCCACTGCCATTCATTGATCAGATGCTAGATAGATTGGCAGGGAGGTCCCACTTCTGCTTTCTGGATGGGTACTCAGGGTATAATCAGATCACTATTGCCCCGGAGGACAGAGAGAAAACATTGTTCACCTGCCCTTATGGAATCTATGACTTTCGAAGAATGCCGTTTGGCCTATGCAATGCACCTGCCACATTCCAAAGGTGCATGATGGCCATCTTCACGGATATGGTAGAGGAAATAATGGAGGTTTTCATGGATGACTTCTCAGTAGTGGGGAACTCATCCGATGATTGCCATATGAACTTGAGAAGAGTATTGAAGAGGTGTATCGAGACGAATCTGGTACTCAACTGGGAAAAGTGCCATTTCATGGTACAGGAAGGTATAGTCTTGGGGCACCTAGTGTCGAGTAAAGGCATTGAGCTAGATCGTGCAAAGGTTGATGTGATAGAAAAGCTTCCACCACCCACTTCCGTCAAAGCAATCAGAAGTTTCCTTGGGCATGCCGATTTCTATAGGAGATTTATAAAAGATTTTTCCAAAATTGCTAACCCCTTGTGTAAATTGCTTGAAAAAGATCACCCGCTTGTGTTTTCTGATGACTGTAGGGTAGCGTTTGAGGAATTGAAGAAGAGAATGGTAACATCACCTATCATAGTTGCCCCTGACTGGGAGCAACCATTTGAGCTGATGTGTGATGCAAGTGACTATGCTGTGGAAGCAGCTCTTGGACAGCGAAAAGACAAAGTCATGCATCCAATACAATGCAAGTAGAACTCTAAGTGGTGCCCGGCTAAATTACACAGTGACTGAGAAGGAGATGCTGGCACTGGTGTTCGTATTTGACAAATTCAGGTCATACCTGATAGGCTCGAAGGTAATTGTTTATACTGACCATGCTGCTCTCAGGTACTTAATCGAGAAGAAGGAGTCAAAGCCGTGCCTGATTCGATGGGTGCTACTGCTGTAAGAATTTGACTTGGAAATCTGTGACCGAAAGGGAATAGAGAACCAAGTAGCCGATCACTTGTCTAGGCTGGAAGGAGCCGAGAAGAAGGTTGAGGTGGAAGACATTGTGGAAACTTTCCCGGATGAACAACTATTAGCCACAAGTCTTGAGGAAGCGTCATGGTATGCGGACTTGCAAACTACCTGGCGAGCGGTATTGTACCTTATGACCTTTCCTCGGTCCAAAAAGAGAAAGTTCTTTCGTGATTGTCACATGTATTATTGGGATGAGCCGTATCTGTTCAGGATTTGTATTGATAACATGATCCGGAGATGTATCCCCAAGATAGACCAGTCTTCTTGATGTTTTATACTTAAATACCACACAAGAGGGGGGGGGGGGGAGATTTGTGTTGGTGACCAATTTTTGCTTAAACTGATTATGGAAGGACCTGGTTCTTCTATGTGTTCCAACTACTATTGTTGCGGAAATAAATGTAGAAAGTAAGAATACAAATATTTTTACTGGAAAACACCCGGCTCAAAAGTGTGAAAAAACCACGACCTACTAACTCAAGTAGATTTCTCCACCCAAAGCACTTCAAGCTAATCACTGAGCCAAAGACAGGCCATTTACAAAACTCTTTGTAAACCCTAAGGATTTACGTCTAATCCTTGTAGTACACGCCTCTAAACTGTTGCGACAACTTCAAGTTTAACATTCTAACTTGAATACTCAATAGTACCTATACAATTGCTTCTAGATAAAGCTGAAAAGTAAAATATGAAACACCTACTACAATTGAACACTAAAAAAAAAGGAAGACACATTAAAACTCTTTTATGGAGCTGGTTATGTAGCTTTAGGTTTGCAAACTTTCACAACGAACTGCTTGGCAAAAATCTTCTATGTTGCTTTTTTCCGTCCCGCGGCCCTCTCAAATTTTTTACGTTTTCGTCCACCCAACCCGTGGGGGGCCTTTTTTCAAAATCAAAAAAAACACCAGTTTTATTTTTCCCCCCCGTTGGGGGCATTTGTGCAACACATAAATGTTGAGAACATCCTGCAATTTAATAGAGTTAGTAGATAACGAAAATAAAACTAGAGTTCTTGATTGTCACTCTTCCTTGGTGGAAGAGTTACTAGTTGATCTCAAACTTCTAACTCCTCCCTATCTTGGGGATAGTGTTTCTCTTTGATTAAGGAGTCTTATCCTTATCAATTATGCCAAACCTTTTCGAATCTATGGGGGATATTAAAACACTAAGTTAAAGCTTATCTCCTTCACACGTGCATCCCAACATGCTCGAATCTGCTTCGTTTTTATGAACCTGAGGATGACCTGAGAAGATGGACCTGGTCATGCCTGACTGCCTTTTGGTCACTCTTCAAAACTAACCTTTACTTTGGCCAACAAATTCCCCCTTTTTGATGATGACAAACTCTGTGCTTTTCATACACTTAGGCCCTGCCAGAACTCAGCTCAACATCATCACAAAGTTAGAAACATTTTTCCTTTTTATCACTTATCATCAAGGACCAGGTTCATTAGGTTATAAACATCACTGTTCAAAGTCTAAAAATCACTTGTTTAAAGCACAACCTTTTTCCCCTTTTGGCATCATCGAAAAGTTGCATAAAAATGTGAGATAACCAGATTTTAAAGCTTACTCATGGCCACTGGGGCTACTTCAAATGCAATCGTGGATTAATCATCATAGATCAAGCTAAGAATTTTAACTATCAAAGAAATATAAACAAACAGTTAGAGCAAAAATAGCGAATTTCATTGATGATTGATAAGATTCTACCACAAAGCATAAGAAGAAATAAAAATACTGAAAACATGAGCAAAAGAAACAAAAAGTCCCGAATTGGGTCACTGGTGATCTACTATAGGCTAGGATTTAAGGCTTGGAAGAACTAGGTGCTTGGTTTTTGACTTGGAGGAATTTCAGCATACCTTAAAGAATGCCATCATTCTTCTCTTTTTCTCTTGCCAGCTCAGCTGAGAGCATCTCTCTTAGTCTCCACCTCAACCAACCTTTTCTTCAGCTTTTCAATCTCAGCATCCTTAGCCCCACTTTCTTGCATCAAGGCTCTGACGTTGCTATTCACTGGTACCTGTTGGATGAACCAGGTTCTTTAGGAGTGGCATTGACTTCATAATCGCAAGCAAGCACAGTATTAACCCCAAAATGATCCTTGCTTGTACTAATCACCCACTTCTTTATAGGTACCTTGAAATGTGCAAGTACAATTGTGAGAATAAAGCCATAGGGAATGGTATGAGTCTTGAAGCCATTTATAACCCTACTAGTAGGTCCGCGAGGGTTTCCTGTTTAGATGGAACAGGTTCATCTATATTTTTTTCCAAATTGAATCAACCCCTCAGCAGCTTCGCCAGACCCACTTCCCCCTGTTTTGCTCACACTCTCTTATATATTAGTAAATTCCTCTCCCCAAACAACCATTGCACCAGTTTCTTTTGTTAGACCAATACGAGTGGGTGAAGAATCAACCACTCTTGTACCCTTTCCCCTCACAGTACTCCTAGCACCCTTGATCTATTTTTCTTTTCCCTTTTTATTTTTACCACCAACTTCTCCAGATTCTGTAGTCTCAACACCTGCTATAAATCCTACCAGTACAAATCTATTCTCCAAATTTGCAGCAACTTTAGAAATTATCTCAGGAGTAACTTTAGAATCAGAAGATACTTGTTCAGTTCCGGAAAACCTACTTTCTTCCCTCTTAGTAGCAGACTTAAATGAATCTTCAGATTTCTAGGATTCTTCTTCCCTACCTGTTTTCAATTTCTTGTTTATTTTCTTGATCTGCTCTCCTTCAGCGATAATCTTACGATCCATCATCTTTACTCTACTTTTCTTAGAGATTGGTGTGGTTGAAGGAGTGGTAGAAGGTGTTCAAGTCGTCTTGTGGTGGTGATGAAGGATTTTCAGAGGTGTTTGACATATCTGGGCTAGGGTATGGAAGAGAAGAGAATTAGATTGTGTTTGAAAGATGAAAGAAGAATGAGAGTTTTTGACGGCTTGAGAGAGATGAAGTAAGGAATACACTAAACCTGATCAATATACAAAGAATAATTGATGGGGTAACTACAACTTTTCAGACTCTTAGAAGTCTAATCAAACTGAAATTCAGTTTTGAAGAGACGTTGGAGTGTATCCCTAGAATCTAGGTACTTCCATTCGGTTGGGACACTTTTGAACAGGATTGGTTCACTTGTAACGGATAAGTCCAAAAGAAGTTTGGTATTTGGTAGGACTCTGCTCATGATCCAAATATAGTTATTTCAAATTATGCAGAGTGTAGAAAACATACCGTGTTATCTTGATGAACCAGGTTCTTCACTGATAATTCTCTTGCGTGAGTCTAAATTTGCCAAAATAAAGAAAATATCATTAGTGATTAATGAGTCATTTTAACACATGGCACAAGAGTATACTATGGAAAGTATAAGACTGAGCAAGATTTAATCTAATTATACAATTTACTGACTTTCTAACTAATTTTTTTTAACCTTGAACTGGTATTTTTAGGTGATCTTAATCATCCCTAATTCCAACCTATTCCTCTCAAAGTGATCTCTACCTAAGGCTTTTGTGAAGATGTCAGCAATTTGCTTGTCAGTAGCACAAAACTCCAAAGTGATCAAGCCTTTCTCATAGTCGTCCCTTTAAAAAATGGTGCCTAACATCTATGTGCTTAGTTATCTTATGATGGACCGGGTTCTTTGTCATACTAATTGTCACACCTCCTTTTTTACACACCTACCCCGAAGGATAATGTATAAGGGAGTTTTTCCATTTTAAGTGACATTATTCGAAATGAGATTATTTATTTGATTTTCAGAGTCGCCACTTGGGATAGGTTTGGCTTTTGGTGTCCCAAGTCACCGGTTTTTTTTCTTGAATCCCAGATCGAGGAAATTTCGACTTCCCGAATGGAGTCTGCGAACCAGAAATTCTGAATAAGGAATTCTTTTGACCCAGGGAAAGGTGTTAGGCATCCCCGGATCCCGTGGTTCTAGCACGGTCGCTTAAACTATTATAGATGGCTTGATATCTGATTTTAATACATGTCATCCTACAGTGCAATTTTAAAATTACTTACCGCTTTTAATTAATTTTTAGGAAATTGAACATTGTTTAAAACATGCTTTTGGATCACGTCACATGAAATGCACCCGGATCCGCGACACATTTTATTCAACATTTTGGGATTTGGATTTGGGTCACATGAAATGTACACCCGAATTTAGGAAAGTAAAATTATTAAAGAATGCGCCTAAAGTGACTAACGTGTTATTAACTTTGCGGGAGGCCATGAAAATTCGCTAAATGGCACTCCCGAGTTCTAAATATTTTTTAATGAAGTAATTAAAGAGGGCCACGCAATTTGAGATTTTATTTGGTGCGGCGCACCTCATTTTATTTTTTTAAGGCCATCCTAAAAGGGACTATTATTCTCTATTAAAGATTGTCTCTAAAGGCCTAATTAATTAGCATTTGTTCATGAACTATTATTAAAAAGCAATCGAACACACTTTTGGGACTCAAGATCAAGTCCAAATTCAAACAAGAGGAAAACCTCTTAATTCAAATTTGCTACTTAACTTGGAAGGCCTAAACGTGCATTACCAAATTAAATTGTCAAGTCTTAAAAGAAATCTAGCTCTCAGCACATTGGGCTTTAAGATCAGCCCAAGCGTGAGAAAATTGCTGCCAGGTTTTTATAAGGAATTATCCAATCGTGGGCCTTTGCACAGGCGCAAGTGAAAACTGAAACAGAATCAACAGGCTTGATTCAAGACCCCCATGATCTCACTATTTATTTCATAACTGGGCCTATTATTAATATAACCAGGCCCAATATAAAGGTGTGTGTATACAAAGCTTCAGGTGTAAAGCTGACTATTATTATTTGGGCCTTGCATTTGGACTCAGCGTGAAAAGGGCAAAGTCTAGCTATGGACCAGGCACACTCAAGCAATATTGAAATGAGGCTAAGGGCTTTAGCTGAACCCAAACCCAATGACTAGTCACAAAGGAACATTCTGTAATTTGGGCCTGTTTAACATTTTTACCTGGAACTTAACAGCTATTTAATCCCGACTAATACACCTTAAACAAGCTTAATCATAGGCTGGAAGTTAGACATAACCAATAATATTCATTTTTGATTTTTCAGCAGGCAAACATGATAAGCGTTATTTTAGAGATGAGTATATCTACTGCTTTTGAATTCAACTCAGGATAATGTATTCTAACACTACTAATAAGACTAAAACTAACATTACTAAACCAAAATCATGTTCTAAACTTTATGTTTTCAGGAAATTAAATCTAACACCATTAACAGTGCACATATACTGCTACAAAAGTCTAGCAGTCTAATACAATCCAAATTGTCCTATTAATATACATGATATACTGTCCAAATGAATATAAAGGTGAATTGTATTTAAACGAAGGTAAAACACTGCTTGCACTTCAATTCTTCTTCCAATTTGATTATATATTGGACTCACATTCATAAGTCATTTGAGGCTGAAACAAGTACCTGGAATTTGAGGCAAAATAAAAAGTGAAGATCAGCCTAAACAAAAGCAGAAGAGCAGATGCAATTCAGCAGTGAATCAGCAGCTTGTGATCTATTGTAAGCCCCAGAAATAATATCGAACAGTCCAGGAAGGTTTTTAACGCAAACAGTCCCAGTAAACCAACCAAAATAGCTTGAATGAACCCAAACAAAATTGAAATTAAACCCAGAAACAAACTCTGGAACTTCAGCAACCAAACACAAGGAATTTCAAGTCATTTTCATCTTTAATCTAAGCTAGAAACTCGAATGTAGGAGCTGAAACTCGAAATTGATCTAAGAGACTTCAATAGAATAGTATTTTTTAGAGTTTTTGTGTTGTTTCTGGGCTTTTGAAGAACTAAGATCTAAAATGAACTTTCTAACTCTCAGATTTCAGTTTTGATTTTTGAATTTGAAATTCAAATTTTTCAGATCCCAAAACTTTTAGACATTTGTGGGGATTTTTCAGATTCTAAAACTTGTTTAACAAGGCAATGGGCATGCCTTTTTATAGGCAAAACCTAGGGCTGCCTTCAGATTGCTATTTACACCTTTAGTCCCTCTTTTATTTTCAAATTTTAACAGTTTAGTCCCTTATTTAATGACTTATTTCCCAAGTTACATTATCAAGTTACTGAAATTCTAACTAGAAACCTCTTCTAGAAGATTCTAGGAGGTTTCAGTTTCAATTACTGCATTTCTATCCAATCTGAAATACCTAAGTTACCCCTGAACTCCCCTGAATTACCTAACCCTGGTTAACTAAACCCAAACCCTTTTACCCTAGTCAAAATTATCTGAGAGATTGGAACGATCAGCTATAACCAAACCTAATTAGACCAGCACTTAGAAACTAATTCTAATTAATAAGACTAGATTTGTTATTAAACTAAAAAGATAATCAATTGAAACTACACTATCCAAATGTAAAACAGTATTAAACAGGGAATACTAGGGTTAAAATTTAAACGAGCAATTAAATCAGATAACAGGAGAGAAACTAGACTATAATTGGAACAAATCAAAGCCCTAAATCAATCCTAAAAGAAATGAAAAAATAGAAACTATATATTAAAGAAAAACTTGACAAATGACGAAGAGGAGGAAATTTAAGAAAACTCACCAAATTAAACTTGAACACGTGAAATTGGGCCTAAAACTCGAAGAACAAAGGCTTGAGTCGACTGATTCTAACCGTTGAAGCTCGGACTTAGATCCAAAATTTGAGTAATTCTGGACAAGTTCGAAGGAAATCAGTGACATATTAGGCGTGAGGGAGGCACAGGGGTCATGGGGTGTTGTTTTGAAGTGATTTGGAGGCGGCGCCGCCACCGGAGAAGCTGTGGCGGCGCTAGGGTTTTGCTGATTCGAGGAGCCCTGGTGGGGCTTGAGGGAAATTGAAGTCGGATTTGAAAAGAAGAGAAGGAGAGGATACTATAGTGTTAATCTGGGAGTCATCGGAGTGGTTTGCATCCTCGCCGCCGGTGAAGTTGACGGAGAGTATTAGGGCGGCTAATCTCTAGGGTTTGGGATGTTAGAGACGGACAGAAGGGGGTGGGTATGGTTCGGACATTTAAATATTAATGAACCCCGACTTCTCGACCGTTAGATCGAGAAACATAGACAGCCCGGATGGATCCGAGCCAAACGGCGTCGTTTTGGGGCGGGGGAAGCTGGACCGGGTTTGCTTTTGGGTTGGGCCTGGGATATACGGATAGGTTCAAAGACTGGCCAGTACTTGGCCCAATATTAAGAGGCCTGATTTCTTTTGCCTTTTTTAATTCATTTTCATTAGCTCTCCTTTTTTGTTTAATTTCAATTCATTTTTATTTCGTTGTTTTAAATTTTGTTAAATACAAAATTAAAATGAAAAGACCTGATTTAAATCTAATTTTTCTAAATCCTAATTTAAAAGAAAACTAAGGAAAAATTGAAAAATTAAAAATAAAATGCAAAAGGACTATTTTTGTTATTTTCTCTTATTTTTGTGATATTAATTAACTAGTAGAACTAAAATATGAAAAATGAGATCCTAAATGCAAATGTGCTATTTTTGTATTTTTTTTTATGAATTATGTCAATTAAAAATGCACAAAAAAAATGCAAAGAAACAAAAAATCATGCAATTAATTCCCTAAAAATTCAAGTAATAAGAAAAGTCCTAATTTTAAGAATCCTATAGGAATAATTCAAGCGAGGCAAAAATCACGTGCTCACAGCTGCCCCTCTTTGCTCGGAGACACGAAGGGTTTTCGGGCAAAGATAAATGAGCAATTATGAGAGATTTTTGCCCGCTTGGCATTCCATGAGAAGCATTTTTGAAAACCGTCTGACCGAACCCTGCTTCAAAGGTTGCCTACATATCCTTGGCTGTAAAGGAATCAGGTCAGTGTAGTTCTAGAAGGTTTGGTAGCTGGGACTACCAGGAGCTGTGATTTCACTGCTGTTGCTGCTGCTACTGCTTGCTGACCTCCTTGTTACACCAAAAGGAAAATCAAAGCTAAGCTAGCTATGGCTATCAACTAGGAGTTACAAGATTCCTATCTATAAATCTCTTGAAGCTTGATCTTGAGTCTTAGCTGATTTTGCTGTGGACTCCGATCTGAATCTTGATGCTCTCAAGCTGCAGGTGTCAGTTCTTTCTTCAGCATTGGTCAAAGGGGGGTCGGCGGAGCTTGTGACTTCAATCAAATTTTGAACAATCCGCACCCCTGTTTGCTTCAACATTCATTTCTTTTTGTTCTTTTCTTCTTTTCTTTGTTCTGGATTGAGACTCATTCCATCGGTCGTCTCGCATCCTTGTGCCTTGAGGTCAAACCTGCTCAGACACCAAAACAAACAAACGAACGAAATTTTCTGCCCCAGTTTTCACTAGGAAAATTTCGTGAGTTATTTATGACAAAATCTGAACTCATTCTCTTTTTTTTATTTTCAAGAATTGTATTTATCTATGATGGAACAGATTAGGGAATGGGACCCTATTTCTAAAGGCGCAACTCAGGGATTGGGACCCTAATGTTGGCAAAAAGAAAACACTCAACTCAGGGGTTGGAGCCATAATGTTGGCTAAAAGGAAAAAAACACTCAACTCAGGGGTTGGAGCCCTAATGTTGGCTAATGGGAAAACGCTCAACTCAGGGGTTGGAGCCCTAATGTTGGCTAAAAGGAAAAACGCTCAACTCAGGGGTTGGAGCCCTAATGTTGGCTAGAGGGAAANATGCAAAGCCGAGCAAATAAATGCACAAGTAGCACGTAAGATGCATCAGGATGGTCTTTTTCATTTCAGGTCACCTGTCCTAGACGGACCCAACCCCTGTGTTGAGTCCCCTAAGTCAAATGCACATGATGCAAACAAACGTTCCTACTAGGGATTCGGCATGAGGTTTTGTTCTTCTAGGTTTAAACCCTAGGTTTATTGGTCTAGACCTGGCTTACCCGAGCGGACAACTCAAGCCGAGGGGAAGGCAGCGTACCGGGGATACAGAAGCTCTGCCGGCTTAGCAACTTATCCAAACCTCGTCCTAAATGGGAAAAGACTCTAAACAGAAGAGAAGCTACATGAAGTGCACCCTTCTCCATGATGTAGAAGACTCAGAGAGAGGAAGGGATTCGTAACAGTTTATATATACAATTCAACAAATATCAAAGCGGTAAAACATTTAGCACATATAGCATGGAACATGTAGGAAAATCAGATAAGCCAAGTATAACAGTTATTCTAAGCTCGAATTCTTGAATCATGAACCGAAATTCTAGGTTCCTTTCCCCAGCAGAGTCGCCAGAGCTGTCACACCTCCTTTTTTACACACCTACCCCGAAGGATAATGTATAAGGGAGTTTTTCCATTTTAAGTGACATTATTCGAGATGGGATTATTTATTTGATTTTCAGAGTCGCCACTTGGGATAGGTTTGGCTTTTGGTGTCCCAAGTCACCGGTTTTTTTTTCTTGAATCCCAGATCGAGGAAATTTTGACTTACCGAATGGAGTCTACGAACCAGAAATTCTGAATAAGGAATTTTGTTGACCCGGGGGAAGGTGTTAGGCACCCCCAGATCCCGTGGTTCTAGCACGGACGCTTAAACTATTATAAATGGCTTGATATCTGATTTTAATACATGTCATCCTACAGTGCAATTTTAAAATTACTTACCGCTTTTAGTTAATTTTTAGGAAATTGAACGTCGTTTAAAACATGCTTTTGGATCACATCACATGAAATGCACCCGGATCCGCGACACATTTTATTTAACGTTTTGGGATTTGGATTTGGGTCACATGAAATGTACACCCGAATTTAGGAAAGTAAATTTTTTAAAGAATGCGCCTAAAGTGACTAACGTGTTATTAACTTTGCGGGAGGCAATGAAAATTCGCTAAATGGCACTCCCGAGTTCTAAATATTTTTTAGTGAAGTAATTAAAGAGGGCAACGCAATTTGTGATTTTATTTGGCGCGGCGCACCTCGTTTTATTTTTTTAAGGCCATCCTAAAAGGGACTATTATTCTCCATTAAAGATTGTCTCTAAAGGCCTAATTAATTAGCATTTGTTCATGAACTATTATTAAAAAGCAATCGAATACTCTTTTGGGCCTCAAGATCAAGTCCAAATTCAAACAAGAGGAAAACCTCTTAATTCAAATTTGCTACTTAACTTGGATGGCCTAAACGTGCATTACCAAATTAAATTGTCAAGTCTTAAAAGAAATCTAGCTCTCAGCACATTTGGCTTTAAGATCAGCCCAAGCGTGAGAAATTTGCTGCCAGGTTTTTATAAGGAATTATCCAATCGTGGGCCTTTGCACAGGCCCAAGTGAAAAATGAAACAGAATCAACAGGCCTGAATCGAGACCCCCCATGATCTCACTATTTATTTCAAAACTGAGCCTATTATTAATATAACCAGGCCCAATATAAAGGTGTGTGTATACAAAGCTTCAGCTGTAAAGCTGACTATTATTATTTGGGCCTTGCATTTGGACTCAGCATGAAAAGGTCAAAGTCTAGCTATGGACCAGGCACACTCAAGCAATATTGAAATGAGGCTAAGGGCTTTAGCTGAAGCCAAACCCAATGACTAGTCACAAAGGAACATTCTCCAATTTGGGCCTGTTTAACATTTTTTTGGCAANGGAAAAACGCTCAACTCAGGGGTTGGAGCCCTAATGTTCGCTAAAAGGAAAACGCTCAACTCAGGAATTGGAGCCCTAATTTTGGCTAAAAGGAAAAACGCTCAACTCAGGGGTTGGAGCCCTAATGTTGGCTAAAAGGAAAAACGCTCAACTCAGGGGTTGGAGCCCTAATGTTGGCTAAACCAAATAACAGGTTGATATTGGGAATTTTAAACTATCCTTTTTTGGGATTCTTTTGTTATTTTTTTTTCTCTTTTTTCATTTTTGATAAGATGCAGGAAAGAACTTGGAGGAAACTTCCCTTTTGCATTGATTATTTGCTGCAAAGCTGTTTCAGCACTTGCGCGTTTCTTTTCTTTTGGCTGCACCTGCTTTTGTGCGGTTGCCTGGAATGCACCTGTTTCAATTTTCACACAAAGAACAGTTGTTAGTTTTGAAACAGTGGTTGGTTTTGTGGCCTTGCTTATTTGATCCCGGCCTATCTTCTGTTGAGAACCTCTGCTGCTTGCTGGTTTTGCAGATTCTTCTCTCTTTCAAACCGGATGGCTCATCTTTTAGGATTTCATGACAACTCGCCCGCATGGGGCTCCGGCCTTTCACTTTATTCTGCCTTTAAGACCTTTGTCCTTGACTTTTTTTGTTTTTCTCTTTCAATAACTTTGATTTCAAAGCATCCGCCATCATGGCCATTCGGGATTGACTTGATGTACCCGCTGAGGCTGGGTACTTTTCTTTAGCTTTTGTTAGGGAGAGCCCTGTAAAGCCAGTCCTGCCACCTTTTCTTTGTAATAGTTTCGGAATCAGCGTTAAACCGAAAGGGATTCAAGGAAAAAGTAAGCAAGAAGATGAATTTAAAGAGAAGCGTCCCTTTCGGGGGGAAGAGAAGGACTTATCTGGGGGTGCATGCAAGCTTCAAATAAACATGACATGCTTCTTGGACTGGATGCCCGACCCGCACAAACTTTCCAACTTCTCGTAAACCCCATTGACCCGCGTCTCAAAACCAGGGAACCTTGCCAGGACTCTTTCAGTGGTGGGAGATGTCTTCTCTTCGGCCGACGGCTTGCGGGTTTTTGCCAATCGACCTCTCTCATTTCTCTTCTCACCGTCGCCCGATAGTGCTTCTTTACGAGTTTTCACTAAGCGGACTCTCTCATTTTCAATTTCTCTACTCACCATCGCCTTATGGTGCCCGTAGGTTTTTACCGATAAGACTCTCTCATTTTATTTCTCTCAATTTGATTGCATCAGATTCCAACAATGATGTTTTCAATTCCCACGACTTTGCCAATTGATCAGAAGGACTTGGACAAGGTTTTTGGGTAAAAAGAATCTTGGATGGAATTTACAACTTTGGAACCGTTTTGGTGGGCTCATTGCCGAGCCATTATATAATCCTCCCCGGTTTCACATTTGGGGGAATTGGGATTTTTGTTTTGGTGTGACTGAACCCCAGAGAGAGGCTGCCTACGTATCCTTTCGAAATCAAGTCAGACGTAGTTCAGGCAACTTTTGTTTTTGGTTGTTTTTGTTTTTGTTTTGTTTTGTTTTTCTCTTTTTTTTTTCATTTTTCTTTCTTTTCTTCTTCTTTCGTTTTTTTTTCTTTCTTTTTTTTTGTTATTTTTCTTTCTTTTTTTCTTTTTCCTTTTTTTTCAATATTACTTTCGGGTTCCAAAGAGGGTAACCAAGGAAGGGTAACTGGCTCAAATGGGTTTGCAAGGGGTTGATAGTGTTTGGATAGCGGGAATGAAAGCCTTCGTTATCTCAATTGAACAAAGTCGTCACCGCAGAGAATCTAGACATAGTACCTTTTTACTGCATCTGCATTCACAGCTGCTTCGGGATCATTGCCTTCGATGTCTCCCAGATACAATGCTCCTCTTGGCAATATCTTTCTGATGATGTAAGGACCCTTCCAATTAGGAGCAAATTTTCCTTTTGCTTCCTGATGATGTGGAAGAATATGTCTCAACACGAGTTGTCCCACTTCAAAACTCCTGGGACGCACTTTTTTGTTATAAGCACGGGCCATTCTTTGTTGGTACAACTGCCCGTGACAAACCGCGGCCATCCGCTTTTCATCAATTAATGAAAACTGTTCCAGCCGAGTCTTGACCCACTCACTGTCCTCAATTTCTGCTTCAACGATGATCTGGAGAGAAGGGATTTCTACCTCTGCGGGTATAACAGCCTCGGTTCCATAGACCAAAAGGTATGGGGTAGCTCCTACCGATGTGCGTACTGTGGTGCGATATCCCAGTAATGCAAAAGGCAACTTTTCATGCCACTGTCTGGAGCTCTGAATCATCTTTCTCTAAATCTTTTTGATGTTCTTGTTTGCTGCTTCAACGGCACCATTGGCTTTGAGCCGATAAGGAGTAGAGTTTTTATGCGTTATTTTGAATTGTGCGCATACCTCTTCCATCAAACTACTATTCAGGTTGGCAGCATTGTCTGTGATGATAGTTGCAGGAATGCCAAAACGGCAGATAAGATTAGAGCTGTGAGCACGTGATTTTTGCCCTAAGTGAATTATTCCCAAAAATTCAAACAAAATGATTTCTTCCATTATTTTGCAATTCTGTGAATTTTGTGACATTTTATGTTAATTGTTTGCATTTTATTTGTGCATTTTTATTCATATGAAAAATAATAATACATGTGACATTTGCATTTTGGATCTAATTTCACAGTTTAGGATTAATTAGGAGTTAATTTGTTTTAGAACAAAATACGAGGAAAATAACAAAAAATAGTTCACTTTTGCATTTTAATTGTTTAATTGCGAATTCGTCACGAAATAGATTTTAAATAATTTTAGGATTAATTTTGAAATACATTAGGACTTTATTTTAATTTTTGCATTTTAAATAAAATTAGAAAAAAAAAGAAAATAAAAAGAGAAAAACAAAAGAAAACCAATTAAAGAAAAGGGCTGTTTCCATAAAAGACCCGAATTTGGGCCAAAGCTGCTCAACCCAAGCAGAACCCAGCCCAAAAAACAACCCTGAGCAACCCAAACCCGTTCCCTAACCCGGTCCAGTCCCCCACACTAAACCAAACGACGTCGTTTGGTCGTCCTCTAATCTGGGCCGTCTAGATTCCTTGATCGAACGGCCATGGATCGAGCTCACCTTCATATATTACTGTCTGAACCCCCCCCCCCATACCCTCGTATCGTCTCCCTCACAAGACTCTCTTCACAGGAACCCTAATTGAGCCGCCACTAATTCCCCACCGTCTCCGGTGGCGGCGCCGACACCAAACCACCCCAAAATAACACCACGAGACCCCCTCTTCTCCCTCATCATGAATCCATCACCCGTTTCCTTCAAATCCCGGCCAAGCTCGTCGAATCTTTCCCCAAAGTTTTTCTGGCCATGACGCAACCTCCCCCAAATCACCCCAAATTTACACCGGTGAATCTCCTCCGTTCCCTCTTTCCAATGACCTAAGAATCACCCCTCGAATTTGGCCGGAATTGTTCGAATTTCAATTTGAGGTTTTCGGCCAAAATCCTAAGTGCTCCGAATTACTCCAAATTGGCCCCACACGATCTCCTCCCCTTCCTCATGATGCTGCTATCATTATTGATGCTCAAATATCATCGGAGAACCCTAATTTGAAATTTGGGAATAAGAGACTAAATCAGTGAGTTCTTTGAGTTTTTCTTTCCTTTGTCGCTTGGCTCTCATAATTTTAACTGATACTTTAGTGTTCGTTTAGTTTATTTTTGGTCCCATTCTGAGTTTAATTTTCTACTTGATTTTCTTTTGTTGCTTGTGTGGTCTAGTTTGATTTGATTCTTGATTCCAGTTTAGTAAATTGTTCTTTTAGCTTAATGATAATCATGTTAGTTTGATTGTGATTGTGATTTTTCTGTCGATTTGGTAGAATTTGTTCTTATTCACTTCAGTATTACTCTTAAAGGAATAATTGATCTTCTGATATTCTTGTTTTACTTCAATCTTGGTTCAATTAGTTATGTCTTAGTTTGTTAGTCTTAGCTTGAATTAGGATTAGTCTTCAGTATGTTGATAATTTAGAGATCAGGGATTTGTTTGGTTATAGCTGCGATTTTGTTTAAACTCAAGGGTAAAATAGGAAGTTCAAGGGTAGGGAATTTAGAGTGAACTTTCTAGGAGCTTCTAGATGGGGCCTTTTAGATAAATTGCAAAAGATAAGTGTAGTTACTTGAGAAGCAAGTCAATAAATAAGGGACTATTTTGTAAAGTTAAAAAAATCTGAAACTCCCTCATTTGTGCCTATAAAAGGCAACATACTTGCCTTCATTCACAAGTTTGAGACCTCTAAAAATTCCCCCAAAAATAGTTTTAGTTTCCAGAAGTCAATTTGAATTTCAGATTAAACACTAGATCTGAAATCCTCTTTCTCATCTTAGAAAAATCAAAAAATACACAAAAGTCACAAAAATACAAAAAAAAACTACTGTTACATTGATCATGTTTTCGAATTTCAGCTCTTAATTCACTGAATAAAGCTCATTTAGGATCAGATTTAGCTTGGATTTCTCTATTTCTGTTCTGAAAGCGAAGGTCTAAAGATTTTGAAGGTGTTTGGGTTGTGTTTGAGTGTTGCTGGGTGTTTCTGATTGTTGAAAGGTGTTCTGTGACTTCCTAATTTGATTTTAAGTAGGCTTAAGGTGTTTTTGGGTTGATCTTACTTCTTCCTGGGCTCTTGTGATGCTATTTTGGGTTTCAAATTGCTTCGTTGCTGCTGGTTGTTTAGTGCATGTTACCTGCTGCTGTTGACTCCTTCCTCCTGTTGTATTTCTAATTTCCAGGTACCTCCTTTGATCTCGTAAGACTGTGAAGAAAGCCATGTAACTTTGGTGCTGAAGAAGTGAAAATGATGAAATGTGATTGAAGTCAATATGAGTTTCTATACTGTGCTTAGTTAAAAACGCATAGAGCAATCATGTTTATTTGTTTTGTAATTAATTGGACTATTCGACTTGTATAATTGCATAATTGTGCTGCCAGTAACCTTAGTCTAGCGTGACTTGTGGTTAATCGACTTGTTAGGCCCTTTATAATCATAGGAACGTATTTTCTAATAGCTTTAGTTTAGTATGTTTGATTCCAGTTTTACATTTCCATATTAGGTCGAATCTGTCTAGTAGCTTAAAAAAAAGAGGACCGGTCATTTCATTTATGCACTACATGCATGCCTATTAAAAAATGCAACTCACTCACATCTTTGCATAACTGGTGACTGATGATTCATAATTCAATTTGATAGCCATGGCTAAAATGAGCATCAATGAGTTCCAGCATTTATGCCTAGTGTTCGAAACTTTGTTGAATTTGTTCAAAACGTATAAGTGTGAAGTTAAAACGGCTATTAGATTCCAGGTTAATATTTAGTCAATGCTTAGCCTTATACTGGGTTGAATATTGGCCTAACAGTATTTGATAGGAATATTTGGTACACTGGTCTCTTTTACAAAGTAGTGACAGGCCCAGAAATTAATTCTATAGGCTCAATCGGAGCCTGCACGTTTAACTGGTAATTGGGCCTCCTGACCTGATCATAGGCCCAAAGCTGGCGTGTAGTTTCTTTCTCCCTGGACTAACTCTGAAGCCCAAGAAGTTGAAGGTTGGAACCTGTGTTAAGGTCAATGGGTTAATTTTACAACATAGGTTCTGGGCCTTCTAGTTAAGTAGCATGCTTGAGTTAAGAGGTTTGCCTCTTGTTCAAGTGTGGACTTGAACTTGAAGCCCAAAGCCCTTGTTCACTTTAAATAATAGCCACCGATAAAATTGATTAATTAGGATTCTTTAGAGACAAAATTAAATAGAAAATTATAGCTTGCTCTAGGATGGCCTTTAAATAAAAATGAGACGAGCCTCGCCGCACAAAACATATAAATTGCGGGGCCCTCAATAAATGTTATACTAAAAATACTTAGAATTCGGGGCGTGCCATTTAGCAAATTTCCATGGCCTCCCGCAAAGTTAATAACACGCTAGCAATTTTAGGCGCGCTTTTAATAATTTTACCTTCTTAACTACGGGTGTGCATTTCATGCGACCCAAATCCAAATCCCAAAACGTTGAATAAGAGGTGTCAAGGATCCGGGTGCGTTTCATGTGACGTGATCCAAAAACACGTTTTTAAACGACGTTCACTTTCATAAAAAATTAATTAAAAATGGTTAAACAATTCTAAAATTGCACTATAGGTTAACATGTATTAAAATTAAGCTTTAGCCAAATATGACAGTTGAGCGACCGTGCTAGAACCACGGAACTCGGGAATGCCGAACCCCTTCTCCCGGGTTAACAGAATTCCTTACCCGGATTTCTGGTTCGCGACTGTTAAACAGAGTCAAACCCTTTCCTCGATTTGGGATTCAAACCGGTGACTTGGGACACCATAAATCTCCCAAGTGGCGACTCTGAACTTCTTAATAAACAAATCCCGTTTCGATTGTCCTTTAATTGGAAAAACTCCTTTATTATACCCTCCCCGGGGTGTAGTGAAAAAGGAGGTGTGACATAGAGTGCACAAAATCTACCACCGCTTTCTTGGTGACTGACTTGAGAGTGATGGCTTCAACCCATTCCGGGAAGTAGTCAATGGCAACCAGTATGAACCTATGTCCATTTGAATCTTTTGGCTCGATCGACCCAATGACGTCCATGCCCCAAGCAACGGATGGCCAAGGTGCCGACATAGGATGCAGTTCTGTTGGAGGCGCATGAATCAAATCACCCTGCATCTGACACTGATGGCACTTTCGGACAAAGCTGAAGTAGTCCTTTTCCATGGTTATCCAGTAATACCCTACTCGAAGGATTTACTTTGCCAAAACGTACCCATTCATGTGAGGTCCGCACACTCTTGCGTGTACCTCATGCATAATCCTTCCAGCCTCCTCGGCATCAACACATCTTAATAAATTGAGATCCGGGGTCTTCTTATACAAAACATCACCACTTAAAAAGAAGCCACTTGCATGCCATCTAATGGTTCTCTTTTGATCTCCGGTGGCTTGCTCGGGAAATTCCTGTGTTTTCAGAAACCTTTTGATGTCATGGTACCATGGCTGGGTGATTGGTTCTGCCTCAACCGTATTACAGTAACCATGCCTTTCTTTGATTTGGATCTCCAAGGGATCAATGTGGGCATTGCCTGGGTAAGGCAACATCGAGGCCAGAGTGGCGAATGCATCAGCTAATTCATTGTGACACCGAGGGATGTACCTGAACTCTATTGATTTGAATCGCTTGCCAAGATCTTCTACATGTTGGCGATAGAGAATAAGCTTAACATCTCGGGTTTTCCATTCTCCTTGGGCTTGCCGGATAATCAAATCTGAATCCCCCATAATCAATAACTCTTCAACGTCTTGGTCAATCGCCATATTCATGCCCATGATGCAGGCTTCATAATCAGTGGTATTGTTTGTGCAGAAAAACCGGAGCCTAGCGGTGGTCGGGTAATGCTGACCGGTGGGTGAGATCAGGATTGCCCCAATTCCTACACCTTTGGCATTTGCCGCCCCATCAAAGAACATTTTCCAAGCATTGGTGTCTTCAGAGATTACTTCTATTGAATTTACCTCTTCATTTGGGAAGTACGTGCTCAACGGTTGGTATTCCTCGTCAACCAGATTCTCAGCCAAATGGTCCGCCAACGCCTGGGCTTTCATCGCCGTACGAGTGACATAGACTATGTCAAACTCAGTGAGCAAAATATGCCATTTCGCTAATCTCCCTGTGGGCATCGGTTTCTGGAATATGTATTTCAAAGGATCCAACCTGGTTATGAGGTTGGTGGTATGAGCTTGAAGATAATGTCCTAGCTTTTGAGCAACCCAAGTCAAAGCACAGCAGGTCCTTTCCAACAAAGTATATTTAACTTCATAACTGGTGAACTTATTGCTCAAGTAGTAAATTGCATGTTATTTCTTCCCAGTTACATCATGTTGCCCGAGGACATAGCCGAAAGAATTTTCTAAGACTGTCAGATACAAGAAAAGAGGCCTCCCTGGCTCTGGTGGGACCAAGACTGGCGGATTTGACAGGTATTCTTTGATCTTGTCGAAGGCTTCTTGACATTCATCCGTCCAGTGGACTGCTGCATCTTTCTTCAATAACTTGAATATGGGCTCACACGTGGAAGTCAATTGAGCAATGAACCGGCTGGTATAGTTTAATCTGCCCAACAGGCACATCACATCTTTCTTGGTTCTCGGAGGAGGCAAATCCCGGATAGACTTTATCTTTGTTGGATCTAACTCGATACCTCTCCTGCTAATTATGAAGCCCAAAAGTTTGCCGGATGAGGCTCCAAACGCACACTTGGCTGGGTTCAGCTTCAGATCATACTTGCCCAACCGCTCGAAGAATTTTCTCAAGTCTCGAACGTGATCATCCTGAGTTCGGGACTTGATGATTACGTCGTCAACATATACTTCTATCTCCTGATGCATCATATTATGGAAAATGGTGGTCATGGCCCTCATGTAGGTTTCCCCAGCATTCTTCAGACCAAACGGCATGACTCTGTAACAGTATGTACCCCTAGGTGTGGTGAAAGCTGTCTTTTCAGCATCTTCTTCATCCATCAACACCTGGTGATATCCTGCGTAACAGTCCACGAAGGACTGTATCTCATGCTTGACGCAGTTATCAATAAGGATGTGGATGTTGGGCAAAGTGAAATTGTCTTTGGGACTTGCCTTGTTTAAGTCTCTGTAATCCACACACACCCGGGTCTTTCCATCTTTCTTTGGAACTGGGACTACATTGGCCAACCATGTAGTGTACTGGACCACTCGGATTACCCCTGCTTTCAGCTGTTTCATGATTTCTTCTTTGATCTTATCACTGATGTCAGTTTTAAACTTTCTCTGCTTTTGTTGGACCGGAAGGCAATCGGGGTAAGTTGGCAACTTATGAACCACTAAATCAACACTCAGCCCTCGCATGTCGTCATATGACCAAGCAAACACAACTTTAAACTCAAACAAGAGTTGGATTATTGCATCCCGAGTTTTCTCATCCGTGTGAATGCTTATTTTGGTTTCCCGGATCTCTTCGGAAGTTCCCAAGTTAACCGGCTCAGTATCATTCAAGTTTGGCTTAGGTTTATTCTCAAATTGTTCCAATTCTCGATTTATTTCCCTAAAAGCTTCTTCTTCATCATATTTCGGTTCTTGGTTCATTATTTCACAATTAGACAGCATGTTTGGATCTGGGCATGAAGTCCGCAAGCATGTCATGTTATTTAAAGCCACATTATTATAACTGAAAAGAAGAATAAAAGAGAAAATATAAAGAAAATCATATAGAATAAAGAGAAAAATGGACGATGAAATATTGATTTCATTTCTTGGAATTGGGAAGATAACAGGGTTTACATTGGGAAATTTAAAAGACAGGAAACTAAAGAAAACATCCGAGTTACACCCTGGAATAACTCGGGATGCAGAAAAAGTGGCAGGACAGGTCTACCGGGACTCCCGCCTGATTGGGAATGGCGTAGCCTTCCAATTCTGCAGCTTGGCGTTTGGTCCCATATACAGCACATCAGCGGTGCT
>NW_017673668.1:104628-124887 GCF_001879085.1 Nicotiana attenuata
CGGCACCATTGGCTTGGGCCGGTAGGGAGTGAGTTTCATGCGTTATTTGAATGTTCGCATACTCTTCCATCAAACGGCTATCAGGTTGGCAGCATTATCTGTGATGATGGTTGCGGGAATGCCAAAACGGCAGATAAGATTAGAGTGCACAAAATCCACCACAGCTTTCTGGTGACTGATATGAGAGTGATGGCTTCAACCCACTTCGTGAAGTAATCAATGGCAACCAATATGAATCTATGGCCATTTGAAGCTTTCGGCTTGATCGGCCCAATGACGTCCATACCCCAGGCAACAAATGGCCAAGGTGCTGACATAGGATGCAGTTCTGTTGGAGGCGCATGAATCAAATCACCGTGCACCTGACACTAATGGCACTTCCGGACAAAACTGAAGCAGTCCTTTTCCATAGTTATCCAGTAATACCCTGCTCGAAGGATTTTCTTTGCCAAAACATACTCATTCATGTGAGGGCCGCACACTCCTGCGTGCACTTCATGCATAATTCTTCCAGCTTCCTCGGCATCAACACATCTTAACAAGTTGAGATCCGGGGTCCTTTTGTACAAGACATCTCTTCGGAAGTTCCCAAGTTAACCGGCTCAGTATCATTCAAGTTTGGCTTAGGTTTATTCTCAAATTGTTCCAATTCTCGATTTATTTCCCTAAAAGCTTCTTCTTCATCATATTTCGGTTCTTGGTTCATTATTTCACAATTAGACAGCATGTTTGGATCTGGGCATGAAGTCCGCAAGCATGTCATGTTATTTAAAGCCACATTATTATAACTGAAAAGAAGAAATAAAAGAGAAAAATAAAGAGAATCAGAAAGAATAAGGAGACAAATGAACGCTGAAATATTGATTTCATTTCTTGGAATTGGGAAGATAACAGGGTTTACATTGGGAAATTTAAAAGACAGGAAACTAAAGAAAACATCCGAGTTACACCCTGGAATAACTCGGGATGCAGAAAAAGTGGCAGGATAGGTCTACCGGGACTCCCACCTTATTGGGAATGGCGTAGCCTTCCAATTCTGCAGCTTGGCGTTGGGTCCCATATGCAGCACCTTAGCGGTGATGGAGCCCTCTCCCGGCTGAACCATGTGGGTTTCGTATAATATCTTTCTCATTGCCCCACATATCTCTTCAATCTCTTCGGCCGTAAAGGCGTCATCTTCTTCTTCTTCTTCATTGTATTTTGGCTTAACAAAGGTCTCGTACAGATGTGGCAGTAGCTGTGGCAAGACCCATCCCTCTTTCTTTCTCTCAGCCGCCCACTCTACATCATCTGGGGTGGGGTGAAAACCTATCCCGAAGAATTTTTCAGTTGTTGGCAGGGTCACTGGTTCGGATATTCCTTGCAGAGCGTTTCCAAGTCCCTTCCCTGGCTTGAAACCATGTCTGATCATTTCTTTGGCCACCATAATCAAGGCATTATATAGGAAGGGTTGGGGACACGGGTTTCCTTCTTCATGCTGGTCCGCCACCACAATTTTGAATGCTTGGTAAACTATGTGTTCACTGCCTTCCCTCGCTTCTAGGCATGGGACAGATGGGTCCCGATAAATTGACTGTTCATCCTCTCCATGAACACGATCTCCTGATCCTCGTGTTCAAATTTCACCATTTGATGGAGGGTAGAGGGTACAACTCTTGCAACATGGATCCAAGGCCTTCCCAGAAGAAAATTGTAGGACGTGTCCATGTCTAGCACTTGGAAAGTCACCTCGAAGTCCACCGGGCCAATGGTCACGATTAGGTCAATTTCTCCAATAGTGTCTCTTTTGATACCGTCAAAGGCTCTCACGCAAACATTGTTGGGACGAATCCTTCCAGTCCCGATTTCCATACGCTGTAGTGTGGAGAGTGGGCAAATGTCTACTCCCGAACCTCCATCTACCATGACTCTCTTTACATAATATCCCTCACATTTGACGGTTAAGTGCAAGGCCTTGTTGTGAGTAGCTCCTTCTGGAGGCAAGTCATTTTGGCTGAATGAGATTTGATTGACAGCAAAGAACCTTTCCGCCATTCTTTCAAGCTGTTCCACCGAGGTTTCAACTGGCACGTACGCTTCATTCAGAGTTTTCATTAAAACCTTTTGGTGCTCAGAGGATTTCATCAACAATGACAGCAAGGACACTTGTTCGGGACACTTTTGCAATTGATCGACCACCTCATAGTCGGCCATCTTCATCTTCTGAAAGAAGGCTTCTGCTTCTTCAGCACTCACAGGTTTTTTAGGCCATCTTCATCTTCTGAAAGAAGGCTTCTGCTTCTTCAGCACTCACAGGTTTTTTAGGCGGGAAACGCCTTCTGGTGGCATTGTTTACTTCTTCTATGTTTGAATATTTTTCAACAGGGGTATTTTCTGGAAGCTCTCCCAAGATCTCCTTTCCTTTATATGTAACCATCATCTGATGATAATTCCAAGGTACTGCAGCAGGGTTCGTCATAGGCTTCTGTGGCACGCGTCCAATAACCACTGGCTCATTCAGCCGAGGTGGTTTAATTGTCCCCCCGTACCACATAGGCCCCCTTGGTACGTACATTTGCATTCCCTTTTTTCAACTTGAACTTCTTTGGAGTGTTCACAATCAGTTGCTTTTCTTGGCGGCCTCGCGGGACATAGAGGATCCCATTCTCGGGAGGCATTGCCTCTGTTCTTGTTTCAGCTTTCTTTTCTGGTTCTGTCTTGGTGACTTTGCTCTTCTTTTCCCCTTTCTCTTGCTTTAGGGCCACCTTTGGATTTCTTTCTGCATCAGTGATAGCAATTATAGCTTTTAATGCCGGATCAAATTCTCTGTCCTCACAGATCATCCCGATCACTGGCCCATTATTGTGGGCCGGTAATGGATTGCTGGTCACATTTGGGACATCCTCATCCCTCAGTACGATTTTTCCTTGCTCTATTAGATGTTCCACTACTCGTTTCAGTGTCCAAAAGTCATTTGTATCATGGCCTTCTGCCCCTGAATGATAAGCACACCTCACACCGGCTCTCTAAGCAGGCGATGTCGGGTTTTGTATGTTCTAAGGGACCGGCTGCAGTAGACCCATTTGGACAAGTTTTGGAAACAAATTAGAGTAAGATTCACCAATTGGAGTAAAAGTTTGCCTCCTGGGCGGCTCACGGGGAGGAAAGTTATTCTGTGGAGGACGAGGATTATAGTGGTTTTGGTGGGGAGGCTGATTTCTTAGGAATGGAACTTGGCTTCTATTGGCATGTGGCTGTGGCCGAGCAAAGGGTTGAGCATTCATGACCGCATAAGGTGGAGGAGCATAAGCCATATCATGATGAGGGTAGTAATGTTGGGGGGTTCTTTGGGAAAACACAGGTCTAGGAGCTCGGTATCTTCTTGCCCCTGATGCTGCCATAACCGTTTCTTCTTTCTGTTTGCCCTTGGCCATCCCTCCAGACCCACCTTGAATGGCTTGGGAGGTTGCTCTAATGGCTGACTGGCTCAAGATTCTGCCCGTTTTCAGACCATTCTCTACCATTTCCCCGATCTTAATCGCCCCTGCAAAAGGTTTGCCCATGGCCGACATCATGTTCTTGAAATAATCTGCTTCCTGGGCCTGAAGAAATACGGTGACCATTTCCACCTCATCCATTGGAGGTTTCACCCTCGATGCTTGCTCACACCACTTAATAGCATATTCCCTGAAACTTTCTGAGGGCTTCTTCTTCAAATTCGCCAAAGAGTTCCTGTCTGGCGCAATGTCGATGTTGTATTGAAACTGTCACACAAAATCTCTGGCAAGGTCATCCCAAATGTGCCATCGGGAGAAGTCTTGATCCATATACCATTCCGAGGCGATGCCTACAAGCTTTCTTCAAAGTAAGCCATTAACAACTCCTCTTTTCCGCCAGCCCCGCGCAATTGGTTGCAATACATTTTAAGGTGAGCAATGGGATCGCCATGCCCGTCATACTTCTCGAACTTCGGCGTTTTACACCCCATGGGCAGGTGCACGTGAGGGAACATGCACAGATCAGTATAGGAAACACTCTTCTGCCTGCTTAAACCTTGCATGTTCTTTAAGCTCTGCTCAAGGCTCCTCATTCTCTTTGCCATCTCATCTTGTTCAGGAGCTTTGGGAATTTTATCTTGCCCTGGTGTAAGCTCAAATGGCAGTGGCTGAGGGTAAGTGTATGTGGGATATTGAGGAGGATCTGCTTGAAAGATGGGATTTTGGAAAGTGAAGGCCGAGGGATCAAAAACGGGCCTTAGGAGTGAAGGCTGTGTGGTGGCGGAGCATGGTGGAGCGGTAAAAATATTGGGGACTACTCCTGATGTGAACACCTGGGGGCGGACCTCAGAAGGTGTTCCTACAAAGTGAGCGGATATGGTAGGTTGTCCCAATGGAGTATTTGGATGACTAATAGGGATGTTAGAGGTACCCCCTATTCTAGGAAACAACTCGGGGAATCCGGGGATGGCACTTGGAGGCTCCCTCCCGTTAGTCCACGCATCGCACATCTCCATGACCCTAAGACGTAAGATACTGTTCTCTTCAGCGCTGCAGACTCTGAGGCCGGGATGCCCGAGATTGGACTATCTTCTAGGATGGGAACTGCTGGCAAGGTCATTTCCGAAGACATTTCTATGCTCCCCTTTGATCTAGTAAAGTACGGATGTGATGCCAGTTTACCACGAAAAAACCAACCACCATTTCTATAAAATCTGGACTGGAAGTGACAGCAGCAAACGGTTAGTTTGAGGCAAATAACAGATAGGTAGTCGCACGCTGAGGCGTGATGCACCTATACAGTTAAATGTGTTTTTATATGTTTCGCAACGGTTGCATGCGTCATCCCGGCTTTTCCTGTCCAAATTCATTTCTTTTTATTATGACCCTCTTTTTCCTGCCTTTTCCTTGCTTTTCTGATTTTTCTCTCATGTTTCTCATTTTTCTTTTCTCTTCCTCTTTTCTTTTCTTTCATTCATGCCTTTGCTTTTTGCTATGGTTTCTTTCTCTCGATTTTCTTATTTTCTCTCTTTTGTTTTTTTCTCTCTTGTTTTTTTATTCTTCTCTTTCCTCCCTTTTTCTTTTCTCTTGGGGTTACGGTCGAATCCTATGGAGATTGCCTACGTATCATGACCCCACATGAATCAGACCAAGCGTAGTTCTTGCAAGTAAATGCAAAAATAAGGAAATAATTTTTTTGGGATTTTCAATTTTCATTAATAAAGCTCCGATTACAAAGATACTAAACTATATGTTTTCTTGAAAAGGAGAATTACAAAAACAGACTCAAAATAACAAAATACATACTCGATGACCTGACGAACAAATATCATCACTGTAGCAAAGAAAGTGGTACGACCCATTCTTTCGCCGGCTTGACATTTCATGATAATATAATCCGCAATGCCTCTAATTCTTTCTCTGATCCGGCCCTTTTCCTGGAGTAATCGGCCTATCTGCTGGTTGCGAGCCTCTAACACCTGGGAGTCTTGGAAGTGATGGTCTTGCAATAGCTTTATTTCTTTCTCCATCTCGGCGATTAGCCTATAGCATTGTTCCCTCTCAGCCTGAAATTCCTTGTCTCGCTGGGCTGGCTTATCTTCAAGGGTGTTCATTTTTCTTTTCAGATTAGCAATGGTTCCCTCATAAATTCTTTTCATTTGTTGCACAAATTAGGCTCTTTCCTCTGTCTTCTTTGCCCACTGTGCCCGAATTTTTGCCATATTCCCTTCAGATTTCTCCAACTCTTCCTGGCACTCTAAGACTTGCTTCTTCATCCCTTTATCAACCTCTCATCGGACCGACTTCTTTCTTGATTTTTAGCAGCTATTTTCATTTGTTGGATTTGAGCCTTGAGAGCTTTATTCTCTTGGGTCAGTTTCTTTTTGTCACCTTCATCGGCTACGGCTTGCAAGCTATTTTCAAACCGGAGATCCTGAACCTGTTTTTCCAATGCTCCTATTCGGGCCCTGTACTCCTTTTCTTTGGCTAACCAATCCCATTGTACCTGGGCCCCATCAGTAAATTGTTGTATATGTGGTCTCTTGGCGGGTCTCTCGGGAATTTGATATCTTTTGCCAAACCAGACCAAATATTTGGGGTCCACTTCGCCTTTAGCCTGATCCCGCACTATGGTTTTGGGCTCAAGATACCTACATTCATTCCATATCTGGCGGATTTTTCCTTCCGGAAATGCAGCTTTTGGGCCTAACTCAATGATTTGTCCGCTCAGGTCTTCATCATTGTGGACAGTTTGGAATCTTCCTAGTTGCCGCAGGACTCGGTAGGGAGCGTAGGGTTGGATGCTTCGAATGCCCATCAAAAGAATATATGGTACTTCTGCCGATGTGTACACAGCCTCAGTAGCGGGAAGCCAACCGAAAGCCCATTCAACTTTGTCCGCAGTCAATGATCTCAAGCATGACAACCAAGCCTCAGTACCCTCGGGGAACTCAATACCTGTTACCCGGGTTCCAAACTCCTCAATACAACTCAGCTCGATCAAACCATAGTTGATGTACCCCGTGCGGTGACAAAGGTGCTCCTGTATCCATAACTGTAGCAACAGATTACAACCCTGAAAGAATTTTACACCCTCTCGCCATATGGTCAAAACTCAATACATTTCTGCCACAATCAGGGGAACCACCGTGCTGTTAGACTTCTTTATGGCAACATCCAACATTCCTACAAGGCCAATATCTATGTGACCGTCTTTTCGCGGACAGATCACGACCCCCAGAAAAGCTACCATGAAAGCCAATCCCCGCCGGGCCTCCCATTTATCTTTGTTTCAGGCGTGTGTCAAGCCAGTGTTAGGCTCATCGAAACCTCGCGGGTTGCCATATCGGTGGTATAAGAAATGAAGTGTGCAACACCCTTCTGATAGATGTTTATCCTGAATGTCCCGACTAATGCTCAACAAGTCCAAAAATCTGTGGAGGGTTACTGGTCTCGGCGCCGATGGGTATCTACTCCTGAGGTTCCCGTTGAGACCCGCATATCCCGCAATCTCCTCTAGTGTGGGTGTAAGCTCGAACTTCGAGAACCGGAATACGTTACGAGTTGGGTCCCAGAATGGTATCAGTGCTTCAATAATATTCGTTCTTGGTTTGATGTTCAACAATCCGACGAGACCACCCAAAACCTTGACCATCGTTTCTCTGCTACCTTTTCCCAAGTCATTCCACCACATGTGGAGCTTCAAAGGGATCTCACTCTGGACTAAGAAGGGTTCAATGTCAGTGGTATTCATCCTGCATATTTATTTAAAGGGGATTTAATGACTTATCTTGACCTAACGAAAAGAAGTGACTATTTGTGCAAAATTTTCTTGATCTAGAAAAACAAGGACTTGGTTTTGCAGATACGGCCTTGCAGCACTTCTGGGAGGAAGGTTTTAAGGTTGTGCCCGCAAACCATTTAAAATGACTCAGGGTAGCTGTTCTTGCAAAAACAGCCTTCCGGCGTCCTTTTGGGGACATTCGGCTTATTTTAAAACAAGAATGGCATCACCCGACTTATTTTGTGGGCTATTTTTGCAAAAGGGAGGTTGGACCCGATGAGGGTTGCCTACGTATCTCACATCCGGTGAGAATCAAACCAGCGTAGTTCGGGCAAACGTCAAAACCAAATATATTTTATTTGAACAATAATATTTTCTTTTTCAAATATTTTCCTTTTTCATTTTTTCAAAATCCGGCAGCATTTCGGTACTATTTGGGCATTGGTTTTTCAAAACAGGTAGTTAACCTCACTTAGTCCTAACACTGCTATTTTTCTCAATTTCCTCTCATTGTATACATGCCGGTCAACATGCAAAGCCGAGCAAATAAATGCACAAGTAGCACGTAAGATGCATCAGGATGATCTTTTTCATTTCAGGTCACCTGTCCTAGACGGACCCAACCCCTGTGTTGAGTTCCCTAAGTCAAATGCACATGATGCAAACAAACGTTCCTACTAGGGATCCGGCATGAGGTTTTGTTCTTCTAGGTTTAAACCCTAGGTTTATTGGTCTAGACCTGTCTTACCCGAGCGGACAACTCGAGCCGAGGGGGAGGCAGCGTACCGGGGATACAGAAGCTTCCCCGGCTTAGCAACTTATCCAAACCTCGTTCTAAATGGGAAAAGACTCTAAACAGAAGAGAAGCTACACGAAGTGCACCCTTCTCCATGATGTAGAAGACTCAGAGAGAGGAAGGGATTCGTAACAGTTTATATATACAATTCAACAAATATCAAAGCGGTAAAACATTTAGCACATATAGCATGGAACATGTAGGAAAATCAGATAAGCCAAATATAACAGTTATTCTAAGCTCGAATTCTTGAACCCTGAACCGACATTCTGGGTTCGCATCCCCAGCAGAGTCGCCAGAGCTGTCACACCTCCTTTTTTACACACCTACCCCGAAGGATAATGTATAAGGAAGTTTTTCCAATTTAAGTGACATTATTCGAAATGGGATTATTTATTTGTTTCAGAGTCGCCACTTGGGATAGGTTTGGCTTTTGGTGTCCCAAGTCACCGGTTTATCTTGAATCCCAAATCGAGGAAAATTTTGACTTCCCGAATGAAGTCTGCGAACTAGAAATTCTGAATAAGGAATTCTGTTGACCCGAGGGAAGGTGTTAGGCACCCCCGGATCCCGTGGTTCTAGCACGGTCGCTTAAACTATTATAATTGGCCAAAAATCTGATTTTGATACATGTCATCCTATAGTGCAATTTTAAAATTATTTACCGCTTTTAATTAATTTTAGGAAATTGAACGTCGTTTAAAATACGTTCTCGGATCGCGTCACATGAAATGCACCTGGATCCTCGACACATTTTATTCAACATTTTGGGATTTGGATTTGGGTCGCATGAAATTCACACTCGAATTTAGGAAGGTAAGATTATAAAAGAACGCGCCTAAAGCAACTAGCATATTATTTACTTTGCGGAAGGCCATGAAAATTCGCTAAATGGCACGTCCCGAGTTCTAAGCATTTTAATATGAGTATTTAGAGAGGGCCACGCACTTTATGAATTTTTGTTTGGCGTGGCGCACCTTATTTTATTTTAAGACCGAACTAAAGGAACTATGATTTTCTATTAAGTATTGTCTCTAAAAAAGTGCCTTAATTAATTAGTTAACATTATCAGTAAACTATCAATTAAGGAATTCGGGCCCCCAAACTCAAGTCCACGCCTAAACAAAAGGAAAACCTCTTAGTTCAAATGTGCTACCTAGCTTGAGAAGCCCAAACTCGATATTATGTCAAACTATGAATTGAGCTCTTAACTCTCTTAGGCCTCGTAACCAGTTCCAAAATGATAAAATTCGACAAGGTTTGGTGAAGGTCTACCAGGTCGTGGGCCTGTTCATGGGGCCCAAGTTGAAAATGAAATGGACTCAATGAGTCTGGATCGAGACCTCGCGATCTCATACTGATTATACGATTGGGCCTATTGTTGAAGGAACCAGGCCCAGGGTGTGTTGGTGTACGAATTTATAACTATATGGGCCTTGCGTTTGAGCCCAGTGTGACAAAAGGGCAGAATCCAGTTACAATTCATTCAAATCCTATAGCTCAAGTTAACTAAGCAGACAAATTAGGTTCAATTGGCATTTTAAAATTCAAATTCGTTCTAGCAAAGCATAAGTGACGAATAACTTGACTTCAGATTCAATGTATAAACCTATGTCAGGCTTTAATTACAATTTCAACTGGAATCACGACTTAACATTTGGAAAGGAGAATTGATGAAGCCCGTCTGAGATAAAACATCACATACAATAAAATAGGAATCAATGAAAACCTGATAGACTAATAAACTAATCAGCTAGAATTCCAACACAATACTTTTTAATTTCTGGTTTCGAACCAACACAGTACTTTTAATTTTTGATTTCGAATTAACACATGACATCACACATCAGACCTAAACTAATTCGAATCTAACATTTCTCAATGCAATTTTATACGATCATGAGAGGGAAATGGAATCAGTTTTTAAAGTTTTATACAGTCCGGACAGTCCAGTTATAGTTACAAACGAGAATCTACTGAAATTCTGATACCACATAGAATATAATAGGAAAATCAACAGAGAATCAATCGGCACTTCATTTCATGTCCACAAACTTGGAAGTTTACAGGATGTGTACCTAGAATTCGAGTAAAATAGAGATGACAATCAGCAAGTTCAACAACAGTTCGATAACAGGAATCTACAGCTTGTGGTCGATTGTAAGCCCCAGAAATGATATCAAACAGCCCAGGAAGGTTTTAAACGCAAACAGGATCAGTAAACCAACCAAAGCAGCTTGAGTGAACCTAAACAAAATTGAAATTAAACCCAGAAGCAAACTTTGAAACTTCAGCAGCCAAATATAAGGAATTTCAAGTCATTTTCCTCTTTAATCTAAGCTAGAAACTCGAATGCAAGAGCTGAAACTCGAAATTGATCTAAGAGACTTCAATAGAATAGTATTTTTTTTGTGGAGTTTTGTGTTATTTTCTTTTTGGGTTTTTTGAAGAACTAATATCTAAAATAAACTTTCTAACTCTAAGATTTCAGATTTGGTTTTTGAATTTTGAAATTCAAATTATCAGATGTTCAAAACTTCTAGAAATTTGTGGGGATTTTTCAGATTCTAAACCTTGTGAAACAAGGCAGTAAAGACTGCCTTTTATAGGTAGAAATTGAGGGCTCTCTCAGATTTTCAGTTTACACGTTTAGTCCCTCTTTTTATTTTTAGTTTTTGCTTAGTTAGTCCTTAAAAGACTGACTTGTGTCTCAGGTTACATTACTAATTTCCTAAAATTCTAATTGGAACCCCATCTACAATGTTCTAGGGGTTTCCAATTCAGTTATTTACAAGATTCCCTATTTTGAATTGCCCCAACAACCCTTGAATTGATTCTGAAATTACCAATCCTATATCAACTAATCAGCTATAACCAAATAAAACTTAAAATTGAACTGACCAATCTAACTGAAATTTAATCTCTAATTAATATGAATCCTAAGACTAAATTGAAACTAAGGTAAAAACTAATATCACAATCAAATACAAAATTAAAGAACAATATCATACTTTCAATCGTCAACTCAATAAAATTTCAGGCTCAAACCAAATAAGATCAACCAGAATCAAAATAAAAATAAAGAACTCAGTAAAACGGAACAAAATCAAATTAAAATCCTAAAACCCTAAGTCAGTTATTTATGAAGAGTAATTGATTAAAGATGGATTATCATGTTCGAAGTTATCAAAACAAAAAGGAAAAAATAAACAAAGCTAAACGAGATAAAGAAAAAAAATCAAACAAACAAAGGAAGAGGACTTACTGATTTTTATTTTGGCCTTAAACTTGACTGACTTTCAAAAATGGATCCTTAACCAGAGTTGTTAGCCTATTTTGGGGTCAATCACCACTTGAAAATCTGAGCCAAGCCGAAATTTCTTCATACTTTAAACCTGAACCCTAAATCTAGGATTCGAGTGGTTTCGTCTGGATTCGAAAGAAAGTAGTTTGAGATATGGAGAGAGAGGGTCAAAGTGAGTCTAGGGTGTAAATTTGGTTGGATTTGGAGGAGTTAGGGTTTTGGCCGGATTTTCGATTTGATATTCGAGGAGTTTGGTGAGGATTCGAGGGACGGGGTTTGGGGGTTCGGAAAGAGGAGAGGAAGGTGGTTCAGGGGTGTTAATTTGGACGGGTTTGGGTGATCGCCGCCGCCGTGGGGCGATTTCCGGCGGCGGTTTCGGGCGAAGCCGGCGGGGGGCGTCTCTGAGTTAGAGGGGTGAGAGAGACGGCTTGGTAGGGGGGGGGGGGTAGGGTGACCCGACATTTTTATATCAAAAAGGGTGGACTTCTCAACCGTGCGATTGATAAACATCGACGGTTGAGATTGAAATTTAACTAAACGACGCCGTTTTGAAATATCACGGGACTGGACCGGGTTGGCTATGATTTGGGCCTGGGTTATCGACCGGGTTTTCTCTAATTTTTTGGGCTGGGGATTCATTTTGACAAAAGCCCAAACACAAGCTGGCCTGCTTCTTCTTTTCCTTCATTTCAATTAATCATTTTTCTTTTGTTGGTTTTCTTTTCTTCTTCTTATTTATTTATTTATTTATTTCTTTGCAAAATTAAGACTAACAAAACCTAATTTAACTCCAAAATTAGACTACTTAATTTTTCTAAAATAAACTAAATCCTAATTTAAAAAGAAAGCTAAACAAAAATGTAAAATGACTATTGTTGTTATTTCTCCCTTATTTTTTATGATGTTAATTAACTAAAAAAAATCTACAATTGGGTCCTAAATGCAAGTATGCTATTTTTGTATTTTTTTTTCATGAGTTATATCAATTGAAATATGCACACAAAAGTGCAAACAAACAAAAATCATGCAATTAATTTCCTAAAATTTAAATAATAAAGAAAAATCCTAATTTTTAAGAATTTTATAGGAATAGTTCAAGCGAGGCAAAAATCACGTGCTCACAGCTGCCCCTCTTTGCTCGGAGACACGAAGGGTTTTCGGGCAAAGATAAATGAGCAATTATGAGAGATTTTTGCCTGCTTGGTACTCCATGGGAAGCATTTTGAAAACCGTCTGACCGAACCCTGCTTCAAAGGTTGCCTACATATCCTTGGCTATAAAGGAATCAGGTCAGTGTAGTTCTGGAAGGTTTGGTAGCTGGGACTACCAGGAGCTGTGATTTCATTGCTGTTGCTGCTGCTACTGCTTGCCGACCTTGTTATTACACCAAAAGGAAAATCAAAGCTAAACTAGCTATGCCTATCAACTATGAGTTACAAGATTCCTATCTATAAATCTCTTGAAGCTTGATCTTGAGTCTTAGCTGATTTTGCTGTGGACTCCAATCTGAATCTTGATGCTCGCAAGTTGTAGGTGTTGTTTCTTTCCGCAGCATTGGGTCAAAGCGGGATCGGCGGGGCTTATGCGTTCAATCAAATCTTGAGCAATCCGCACCCTTGTTTGCTTCAACATTTGAGTTCATTTCTTTTGTTCTTTTGTTCTTTTCTTCATTCTGGATTGAGACTCATTCCGTAAGTCATCTCGAACCCCTGTGCCTCGATGTCAAACCTTCTTAAGACACCAAAACAAACAAACGAACGAAATTTTTCTGCCCCAGTTTTCACTAGGAAAATTTCGTGAGTTAGTTCTGACACATATCTAATTGATAAAATCAGGATTGTGTATCCTTGGGAATGAAGCCAGGTTATGCTGGGAAATGACCGGGTTATGCCGGAAAAGAAAAGGGTCCTCGGGTTATGCTGGGGAGATCCGCGGGTTATGCCAGGATAAGAAGGAAAAAGGCTCCTTGGGTTATGCCAGGGAGGTCCACGGGTTATGCCGGGATTTGAAAGAAAAAGGCTCATTGGGTTATGCTAGGGAGGTCCACGAGTTATGCCGGGATTGAAAGAAAAAAGCTCCTTGGGTTATGCCAGGGAGGTCCACGGGTTATGCCGGGATTTGAAAGAAAAAAGACTCCTTGGGTTATGCCAGGGAGGTCCCCGGATTATGCCGGGATTGAAAGAAAAAGGCTCCTTGGGTTATGCCAGGGAGGTCCGCGGGTTATGCCGGGATTGA
Source organism: Nicotiana attenuata (assembly GCF_001879085.1). Lineage (NCBI taxonomy): Eukaryota > Viridiplantae > Streptophyta > Magnoliopsida > Solanales > Solanaceae > Nicotiana > Nicotiana attenuata. The sequence goes on from NW_017673668.1 coordinate 118,224, forward strand.
AAGAAAAAGGATCCTTGGGTTATGCCAGGGAGGTCCACGGGTTATGCAGGGATTGAAAGAAAAAGGCTCCTTGGGTTATGCCAGGGAGATCCACGGGTTATGCCGGGATTGAAAGAAAAAGGCTCCTTGGGTTATGCTAGGGAGATCCACGGGTTATGCCGGGATTGAAAGAAAAAGGCTCCTTGGGTTATGCCACGGAGGTCCGCGGGTTATGCTGGGATTGAAAGAAAAAAGACTCCTTGGGTTATGCCAGGGAGGTCCACGGGTTATGCCGGGATTGAAAGAAAAAGGCTCCTTGGGTTATGCCAAGGAGGTCCGCGGGTTATGCCGGTATATCTAGGGAATGGGGGCCCTATGCTACCATGATTTTTTTGGGGGGATTTTTCATTTTCACTTTTTCTTCTTCTTTCTTTCCTCTTCTTTTTCTTTTCTTCTTATTTTTCTTTCTTTCTTCTTCTTTTTCTTTTCTTCTTATTTTTTCTTTCTTTTTATTTAGTAAAACGCATGAATGAATTTAGGGAGAAACTTCCTTTTTGGTCGGTTCCCTGCTGCAAAGTTGTTTCAGCGCCTGCGCATTTCTTTTCTCTTTTGGGTTGTACCTGCTTCTTGCGTGGTGGCTTTGAATTACGCCTGTTTTAACTTTCAAACAAAGAACAATTTGTTAGTTTGAAACGGTGGTTGGTTTTGCGGCCTTGATCATCTCAATTGCTTGATCCCGACCCGGCTTTTTTGATGAAGATCTCTGCTGCTTGCTGGCTTTGAAAGTGAATCCCTTTTCAAACCGAGAGGACTCAACTTTTAGGATTTCATGATGACTAGCCCGTGTGTGCTCTGGCCTTTTCAGTTTATTCTGCTCTTAAGACCTTTGTTTTTGACTTCCTTTCTTCTTCAATGTCTTTGCTTTGAAACATCCATATTCATGGTCATTCAGGATTGGCCTGACGCACCCGCTGAGGTTAGGTATTTTCTTTAGCTTTTGTTAGGGAGAGCCCTGTAAAGCCAGTCCTGCCTCCTTTTCTATGTAATAGTCTCGGAATCAGAGTTAAACCGAAGGGATTCAAAGAAGAAATATACAAAAGGCAAGCATATGAGTTTAAAGAGAAGCGTCCCTTTCGGGGGAAAAGAAGGACTTATCTGGGGGTGCATGCTGGCTTCAAATGGACATGACATGCTTCTTGGACTGGATGCCCGACCCACACAAACTTTCCAGCTTCTCGTGAACCCATTGATCCGTATTTCAAAATCGGGGAACCTTTCCAGGACTCTTTTAGTGGTGAGATGTCTTCTTTTTCGGTCGACAGCCCTTTGCGGGTTTTCGATAATCGACCTCTCTCACCGTCGCCCGAAAGTGCTCTTTACGAGTTTTCACCAGATGGACTCTCTCATTTTCAAATTCTCTACTCACCGTCGCCTTATGGTGCCCGAAGGTTTTCACCGATAAGACTCTCTCATTTTATTTCTCTCAATTTGGACTATATCAGATTCCAACAGTGTTGTTTTCAATTCCCATGCCTTTGCCAATTGATCAGAAGGACTTGGACAAGGTTTTGGGTAAAAAGAATTTTGGACGGAAGTACAACTTTGGAACCATTTTGGTGGACTCACGGTCGAACCATTATATCATATGCCCCAATTTCAACTTTTGAGGGAATTGGGATTTTTGTTTTGGTGTGACTGAACCTCAGGGAGAGGCTGCTTACGTATCCTTTCGGAATCAAGTCAAACGTAGTTCAGGGAAACATTTGTTTTTGGTTGTTTTTGTTTTTGTTTTGTTTTGTTTTCTTCTTTTTTTTTCATTTTCTTTTTCTTTCCTTCTCTTTTTCTTTTTTTTTCTTTCTTCTTTTTTTTTGTTTTTGTTTTTCTCTTTTTTCTTTCTTTTTCTTTTTCTTTTTTTTCTTTGCAATAGTACTTTCGGGTTCCAAAGAGGGTAACCAAGGAAGGGTAACTGGCTCAAAGGTTTGCGAAAGATTGATAGTGTTTGGATAGCGGGAATGAAGGCCTTCGTCATCTCAATTGAACAAAGTCGTCACCGCAGAGAATCTAGACATAGTACCTTTTTACTGCATCCACATTCACAGCTGCTTCGGGATCATTGCCTTCGATGTCTCCCAGATACAATGCTCCTCTCGGCAATATCTTTCTGATGATGTATGGACCTTTCCAATAAGGAGCAAATTTTCCTTTTGCTTCCTGATGATGCGGAAGAATGCGCCTTTACAAGTTGTCCCACTTCAAAGTTCCTGGGTCGTACTTTCTTGTTATAAGCGAGGGCCATTCTTTGTTGGTACAACTGCCCGTGACAGACCACAGCCATCCGTTTTTCATCAATTAAAGACAAATGTTCCAGACAAGTCTTGACCCATTCACTATCCTCGATTTTTGCTTCAACGATGATCCGGAGAGAAGGGATATCTACCTCTGCGGGTATAACAGCCTCGGTTTGCTCCTACCGATGTACGCACTGTGGTGCGATATCCCAGTAATGCAAAAGGCAATTTTTCATGCCACTGTCTGGAGCTCTGAATCATCTTTCTCAAAATCTTTTTGATGTTCTTGTTTGCCGCTTCAACGGCACCCTTGGCTTTAGGTTTATTCCCAAATTGTTCCAATTCTCGACTTATTTACCTAAAAACCTCTCCTTTTGGTTCTTGGTTCATTATTTCACAATTAGACAGCGTGTTTGGATCTGGGCATGAAGTCCGCAAGCATGTCATGTTATTTAAAGCCGCATTATTATCACTGAAAAGAAAAAATAAAGAAAATCAGAAAGAATAAAGAGAAAAATGAACGATGAAATATTGATTTCATTTCTTGGAATTGGGAAGATAGCAGGGTTTACATTGGGAAATTTAAAAGACAAGAAACTAAAGAAAACATCCGAGTTACACCCTGGAATAACTCGGGATGCAGAAAAGTGGCAGGACAGGTCTACCGGGACTCCCGCCTGATTGGGAATGGCGTAGCCTTCCAATTTTGCAGCTTGGTGCTTGGTCCCATATACAGCACCTCAGCGGTGCTGGAGCCCTCTCTCGGCTGAACCATGTGGGTTTCGTATAATATCTTTCTCATTGCCCCACATATCTCTTCAATCTCTTCGTCCGTAAAGACCTCATCCTCTTCTTCTTCATTGTATTTTGGCTTAACAATGGTCTCGTACAGATGTTGCAGTGGCTGTGGCAAGACCCATCCCTCTTTTTTTCTCTCATCCGCCCACTCTACATCATCTGGGGTGGGGTGAAAACCTATCCCGAAGAATTTTTCAATTGTTGGCAGGGTCACTGGTTCAGATATTCCTTGCAGAGCTTTTCCAAGTCCCTTCCCAGGCCTGAAACCATGTCTGATCATTTCTTTGGCCACCATAATCGAGGCATTAGATAGGAAGGGTTGGGGACACGGGTTTCCTTCTTCATGCTGGTCCGCCACCACAATTTCGAATTCTTGGTAAACTATGTGTTCACTGCCTTCCCTCGCTTCTAGGCATGGGACAGATGGGTCCCGATAAATTGACTGTTCATCCTCTCCATGAACCACGATCTCCTGATCCTCGTGTTCAAATTTCACCATTTGATGGAGGGTAGAGGGTACAGTATGGATCCAAGGCCTTCCCAGAAGAAAATTGTAGGACGTTTCCATGTCTAGAATTTGGAAAGTACCTCGAAGTCCACCGGGCCAATGGTCACGATTAGGCCAATTTCTCCAATAGCGTCTCTTTTGATAGCATCAAAGGCTCTCACGCAGACATTGTTGGGACGAATCCTTCCAGTCCCGATTTCCATATGCTGTAGCGTGGAGAGTGGGCAAATGTCTACTCCCGAACCTCCATCTACCATAACTCTCTTTACATAATATCCCTCACATTTGACGGTTAAGTGCAAGGCCTTGTTGTGAGCAGCTCCTTCTGGAGGCAAGTCATTTTTGCTGAATGAAATTTGATTGACAGCAAAGAACTTTTCCGCCATTCTTTCAAGTTGTTCTACCGAAGTTTCAACTGGCAGGTAGGCTTCATTAAGAGTTTTCATTAACACCCTTTGATGCTCAGGGGATTTCAACAGTAATGACAGTAAAGACACTTGTTCAGGACATTTTCGCAACTGATCGACCACCTCATAGTCGGCCATTTTCATATTTCGAAAGAAAACTTCTGCTTCTTCAGCACTCACAGGTTTCTTAGGCGGGAAACGCCTTCTGGCGGCATTGTTTACCCCTTCTATGTTTGAATACTTCTCAACGGGAGCATTTTCTGGAAGCTCTCCCAAGATCTCTTTTCCTTTATACGTAACCACCGTCTGATGATAATTCCATGGCACTGCAGCAGGGTTGGTCATAGGCTTCTGTGGTACGCGTCCAATAACCACTGGCTCACTCAGCCGAGGTGGTTTGATTGTCCCCCGCACCACATAGGCTTGCTTTGGTACGTACCTTGCGTTCCCTTTATCACTTCCAATTTCTTTGGAGGGTTCACAATCAGCTGCTTTTCTTGACGGCCTCGCGGGACATAGAGAATTCCATCTCTGGGAGGTATCGCTTCTGTTCTAGTTTCAGCTTTCTTTTCTGGCTCCGTCTTGGTGACTTTGTTTGTTTTCTCCCCTTTATCTTGCTTTGGGGCAACCCCTGGCTTTCTTTCTGCGTCAGCTATAGCGATGATGACCTTTAATGCCGGATCGAACTCTTTATCCTCACAGATCAACCCAATCACAGGCCCATTATTGTGGGCTGGCAAAGGATTGTTGGTCACATTTGGGACCTCCTCGTTCCTTAGCACTATCTTCCCCTGCTCTATCAAATCTTTCACGGCTCTTTTCAATGTCCAACAGTTTTCCATATCATGCCCCTCAGCTCCTGAGTGATAAGCACATTGGACGCCTCGTTGATAGGATGATGATTCTGGGTTTTGCCTGTTTGGAGGTATGGGCTGCAGCAAATTCATTTGAACAAGCTTCGGGACCAGACTGGAGTATGGTTCACCGATTGGTGTAATGTTTGGTCTCCTGGGTGGTTCCCGAGGACGGAAGTTATTCTGCGGAGGACGGGGGTTATAGTGGTTTTGGTGAGGAGGCTGGTTTATTTGAAATGGAGCTTGGTTTCTATTGGCATGTGGCTGCGGCCGAGCAAAGGGTTGAGCATTCATGACCGCATACAGTTGAGGAGCATAAGCCATGTCATGGTGAGGGTAGTAATGTTGAGGGGTTCTTTCCGAGAACATGGGTCTAGGAGCACGGTGTCTTCTTGCACCCGAGGCCGCCATAGATGTTTCTTCTTTCTTCTTACCTTTGGCCATTCCTCCAGACCCGCCTTGAATGGCTTGGGAGGTTGCTCTGATAGCGGACTGGCTCAAAATTCGGCCCATTTTCAGACCATTTTCTACCATTTCCCCGATCTTAATCGCCTCTGCAAAAGGTTTGCCTATGGCTGACATCATGTTCTGGAAATAATCCGCTTCCTGGGACTGAAGAAATACGGTGACCATTTCCACTTCATCCATTGGAGGTTTCACCCTCGACGCTTGCTCACGCCACTTAATAGCATATTCCTGAAACTTTCTGAGGGCTTCTTCTTCAAATTCGCCAAAGAGTTCCTTTCTGGCGCAATGTCGATGTTGTATTGAAACTGGCTCACAAAATCTCTAGCAAGGTCATCCCAAATGTGCCATCGGGAGACGTCTTGATCCATATACCATTCCGAGGGGATGCCTACCAAGCTTTCTCCAAAGTAAGCCATTAACAACTCCTCTTTTCCGCCAACCCCGCGCAATTGGTTGCAATACTTTTTAAGGTGAGCAATGGGATCTCCATGCCCATCACACTTCTCGAACTTTGGCGTTTTAAACCCCATGGGCAGGTGCACGTGAGGGAACATGCACAGATCAGTATAGGAAACACTCTTCTGCCCGCTTAAACCTTTCATGTTCTTCAGACTCTGCTCAAGGCTCCTCATTCTCTTTGCCATCTCATCCTGTTCAGGAGCTTTAGGCGTTTTATCTTGTCCGGGTGTGAACTCAAATGAGGGTGGCTGCGGATAAGTATATGTGGGATATTGAGGAGGATCCACCTAAAAGACAGGGTTTTGGAAAGTGAAGGCCGAGGGATCAAAAGCGGGCCTTGGAAGTGAAGGTTGTGTGGTGGCAGAGCATGGTGGAGCGGTAAAGATATTGGGAGCTACTCCTGATGTGAACACCTGGGGGCGGACCTCAGAAGATGTTCCTACAAAGTGAGCGGATATGGTAGGTTGTCCCAATGGAGTATTTGGATGACTGATGAGGATGTTAGAGGTACCCCCTGTTCTAGGAAATAACTCGGGGAATCCGGGGATGGCACTTGGAGGCTCCCTTCCATTAGTCCACGCATCCCACATCTCCATGACCCTAAGACGTAAGATCCTATTCTCTTCAGCCGCTGCAGACTCTGGGGCCGGGATGCCCGAGATTGGACTATCTCCTGGGATGGGAATTGCTGGCAAGGTCATTTCTGAAGACATTTCTATGCTCCCCTTTGATCTAGTAAAGTACGGATGTGATGCCAGTTTACCACGAAAAAACCAACCACCGTTTCTATAAAATCTGGACTGGAAGTGACAGCAGCAAACGGTTAGTTTGAGGCAAATAACAGATAGGTAATCGCACGTTGAGGCGTGATGCACCTATACAGTTAAATGTGTTTTTATATGT
>NW_017673669.1:0-49360 GCF_001879085.1 Nicotiana attenuata
GATTTATTTCTTCTCTTGTTTATTTATAAAATTTCCATAATTATCCTTCAAGTTATTTTTGTGGTGATTTAGTCATCTAAATTCTTTATTTATTCCAAAATAGTGTTTAAACATTTTCAGTGTATTTTTTATAATTATATTTATATTTTTAGGCTAATTGCACATCTTTGCAATAATAGCCCATACCAGTGCATAATTACATTATTGATGCATAAAATATCTTTTATATTTTTAAATTGTTAATTAGTATTTTAAATCATTTTAGTAAACAAAATTTTTTTTTGGAAATCATTTATTATTTTTATAAATTATATAGTTATTAAAAGTGGCTATTTAAAATTTGGCCTGTTTTATTTCAATTTTAGCCCTATTCTAACCCAATACCAGCCCAATTTTTAATTAAAGTTACCCAGCCCAAACCCTGAAGACCCTATCCGGCCCCAATACCCTTTAATCTCGGCCGTTGATCATAGAGATCAACAACTACAAATGACCCTTCCTAAAATAAACCAAACGACCCCCTCCCTAACCCCTTTCAATCTACACCGTCCGCCGCCCTGAAATCCTTCTTCTCTCTCAAACTCTCTCAAACCCTAACCCTAATCTGACCTCGCCGTCACTAACCTATGGCTATCTACGGTGGTTTCTCACCACCTCCTAGGCCTCCAATGGCCTCTCTCACGTTATTCTTGCCATCTCCAAGGTCCTCAAGGGACCAGGGCTAGTTGGCTTGCATCTATGGTTCTTTTCTCGCCTGTTTCAGGCCATTCCAGTGTGATTCCGAGTAAGATCGTCCTATATTGACTACGATCTATGGGTTTCTAAGCACGTTTCTTCACCTCTGTGTTGTTCTCTTCGAAACCCTAATTTCTTTTTCTGAACCTCTTAGATCTGTACAGATCTGAGATGATTTGGACTTGTTTCATGTGAGTTTTACAACAACCTTGAGATTCTTTACAAGAATCGTATGATTTTCATCTTTTTCTAAAACTAGGGTTTCTGGAATTTCTTTTTACAAAATATTTGATGATTTTTTTAGTGTTTGATCTTCTGCTTCTCATATGTTTTGACTGATTTTGTAAGTTTTGCTACAACTTTAACTCGCTTGTACTGAAACCCCTAATTTTCTGATGTTCTTCGTTTGGTTTCTGGGTACCGGTATATTGACTGTGATCTTGCTTTGGTTTCTTGTGATTTCTCGTGATTTTCTCGCCCTAATATGCTTCTACTGAATTTCTTAGTTCAACCTTTCAGTGATTCTATATGCTTGTGTTCGTCCTTACTATTCATGTTAAGACCTGTATCTTTCTCCTTGAATCAGTATCGTTTTAAATTTTTTGTTTTGTTAAAGTTATGTGTTGAATCCTAACTACTCATGTTTTGCCTTATTTTATATGCTAAACTTGCTGACTCTTTCATGACTTTCTATTTGATTGAACCCTTGATTATTCTGAATTCCTTATTTCCTGGTTTAATTTGAACACTTTCTCTTAAACTTTCGATTCTTACTTCTCTACTCGATTTGATTGAACTGCTTGCCTTAATTAATTTTCACTTGCCTTGTTTGTATTTTTGCTGATTCTTACTTATTGTTTCCTTAATTGAAACTTCTGTTCATTTACCCCTAATTACCTACTATATACCCAAAACTTACTTGATTCTTTTCCTTAAATACCTAACATGCTTTTACCGTTGATTTGATTATCCCTTGATTAAGGGAAGGACTTGCTAATTTACATATGTGATTGATTCTACAAACTTCCCTGATTTGCTACTTGATTGATCTCTTACCTTATTTTTTTAAGCTTTTGATTACTATATAACCCCCTCTTATTTTAACTTCAAGACAACGAACAATAGTTCAAAAACCACTACTTCTTACACTCGAAAAGGCTCTCTTTCTGCTCTATTTGCTACTTGTGATCTTTGCCATTCCAGCCGGCTGCAAGCCAAGGCTGGAAGTTGCACACTACCTTTCTCACATCTTGTACTTTTCATTCTTTAACTAGGTATGCTTCTGATTAATTTTTAAGAATCAAACCTATGTTTTTACTTACTGCTTTAGTTCATATGGCTTAAGTCTGTTCATGTTTCTATCTACTGCTTAGCCAAGCATGTCTAATATTGCCCATTCAAACGTATGATTAGCATATTCCCACTTTACTTGCCTGTTTTCTGTCTTGTTTAGCATGTATGCATATGTTTGGCCTAACTACTGTCTTTCTTGAACTCTGCTTCTATATAACTAGCATGCCTCCATTGTTAATACTTGCCCAGCATGCTCATTTAAGTCCTTGCCTGCTCTGTTTCATTCCTACTAAGTCAGTCAATCCTTTAAAGTAATTCTAGCTGTGTGATGCATGTTTCCACTGTGATCTTTGCTGCATATGTAAAACACCCTCAAAACTCCCTATGTCATGTCGTTTGTATGCTCCATTAAGAGATGCCCTCTATGTTCCCAACCCCCTATCCCCTTTGTGTGAAAGTTGTTCCTGAAACTTGTTCTATGACTTGGTTTTGATTGCCAATTATTTTCTTCACACTTTTTCTCAAACTATTTCAGCACTAATGGTTTTCAAAAGTTCTTTTCAGTTTTAAGAGCTTTCTATTAAACTCTTTCAATTGTTATGCACTTCCACTTACTCTTAGAATATTAGGTTCTTCCCCTCTGATATGTGTACTGCCTTAAGATCCTTGAGATCTCTCTGAACTCTGGCATGTCAGAGCTGGCCTTTCCACACTGCACCTAAATCAGTTATTATTTGAGAAAAGGTCTAGGTGTGAGCACTGCCCGAGATCCTTGAGGTCCTTAGGGAACTCTGACACACCTAGACATGAGATTGGCCATGGAACTTTGGCATTTGAGGCTATTGGAGGCTTGAAAATCATTTGGGCCTGCTGCAGGCTCCCTATAGATTAATTTCTGTTTATTTATGTAATTTATATTCAGTTCATTGGTCTATAATAATTATTGTAAACAAACAGCGGGTTGTTTAGTGAAAAGGGAGGGTAGTATATATATTATGGGTAAAACTGGGTAGATACCATGCCTATAGGGTCGTGTTGATTCAAATGTGTTTGTTATGTTTGCTTTACTTCCACACAATTAGAAACCATGTCTATAGGGTCTAAATGGCTTTTAATAATTAGTTATCATGCCTATAGGAATTAAAATCAGCCCTAATAGAAATCATGCCTATAGAACTTAAAACCAGCTTAGTTAAATAAATCAGTTTAATCCACGTTTGTTCATTCTGAATTAGTTTAATTTAATTAATATGTCCGCTTCTTTAAATAAGTTTTCAAATACTGCCTTAAATTAGTACTGCTAGAAAGCATTCCTATAGGATCTCAAGTTATCCGTTTAAAATTGATCTGTTTTACTACATTCCTAATAGATATCATGCTTTTAGGACGTCACTGTTATGCACTTAGGCAAGCCTATAGGGCGATTAAAATCCTGCAGCTATAAAACCGCGCTTTGTTATTTAAAACTGCTCGCATTCACAGGTCTAAAATCAGTAGGAAAGCTAATAGGTCTCTGACACTTGGTCCTAACTCATGTTGTATGCTTCCTGCCCACCTAGATATCATGTTCTAAGGTTTTCTCTCAAATACTTAAAAACAATCGTCTGAGACGTGCATTTGTTTGTTATGTTTGTGGAGGTAAATGTGAGCCTTTAGTTGTTTCTTTTTTAAATACAGTCCTACTTGTTTTGTTTGACGCCTAGACTTTTCTCCTTTAAACACCTTAGGATGGTCTAGAACTACCCGAAATTAGAGGTCCTAAATACCTCCAGGGCCACAAGGAAGGGACGGGTAGCGCATGCATAGGATATCTTTCGAGGTTATTGGAACGCTTTAGGCTATGACCAAGGGGAGGGAATTAGGTAGTAAGGATATGATGACTACGCGCTAATGTCACGTGTAGCCCCTCATTGAGGAGTGATTACCGGGCATTGTGTGGTGATCCTGTAGGCTAACCAACCTAGGACCCCCTTTCTTAACTCCCGTTGTTTAAATGAATTTACTTTTCTTTATATATGTGCAACTTGTTCAAAACCTTTTCTTTGTTTCAACATGCCTTTACTTGCAAGTACGTGGTAAAACTGTTTATCTGTTTATTTGACTAATTCACATAAATATAAGTTCGGCCGGGACCTACCGTTGTGGACCGCGAGGTGTGCCTAATACCTTCCCCTCAAGGTTATCTCGAGCCTTACCCTAAATCTCTGGTAACGCAAACTAGTCCATGAGTTAATTGCTCAAGGTGCCCTAACGCACCATAATTCGTTAGGTAGCGACTCTTCAAAAACCCAATTCCCAAAATGGAAAAGAGTTATTTCCACCATGAAATGTCGACACTCGGACGTTCTCCGCGGGGAGGAAAAAAAGGGGGCGCGACAGGCGAAGATGAACGAAGTAGGCACATCGAGTCTCTTAAATGAGGCGTAACAGGCACTGAACCAGGTAAGATGTCTACTCTTTGTACCCTTTGCGAATCTTGCTTAGTTTCAGCATGTTCTAACGACCTTATCGTTTTGTTTTTCAGGATTTGGTGCTCCACCGTGAAAGCTTCCTTCGGTCCAGAATGGAAATCAGCCAGCTCGATTTCGAGCTCAAAAAGAAGGTACGGAAGAAGGACATATATAGGTCTCTCAGTGAACAACAAGACGAGGCTCTCAACGACCTCCCAATTCTCCGAGCCGAGCTGGAAAAGGCACAGAAGGAGGCCTCATCCATGAAACGGGAGCATGCTGATCTGGTCGAGAAGGTAAGGATCTTTGAGGCTTAAAATGATAGGCTACTCGTTATGACTAACGACGCAACTTCGTAGGTCCAAGAGAAGATTAACTTGATTGACCAGCTTCAGTCCGAGATGGATGAGGTAAAGACCACGGCCGAGGTGCTAAAGGGTAGGATGGACCTGCTGGCTTCGAAAAAGGAGGCTACAAAAGAGGAGCTGTCATCAGTCAATGACCAGCTCCAGGTGGCAAAAGACAAGGCCGATAAGTGGTTATGACTAAATGATAAACTCTAGTCACAACTGAATTCAGCTGCCTCGGAATGGGATGCCCTTGTCATGGAACATACTGCGCTGAAGTCCATATTGGAGGCAACCTCAATTGATTCCTCCAAAGTCGAGGAAATACTGGCCTAGTATAAGGCTGATATGGAGATAGCCGAGGCCTATTTATGGACGAAGACTGAGTATATAAAGCGGCTATCGCGGAGGGAGACCCTCGAGGAGATCAACACCCGATGATTTAACCTGTAGGCCGAGATTGAAGAAGCAGGAGGCTTGAGGTCGAGGCAAAGGAACTTTATGAGCCCGAAGATCCCGAAGGCTCCAAAGGTTCCAAAGGTTCTGAAGCTTCCGGTGCCGAGTCGAGCTCCGGTGAAGATCAAGTGTAGATGCCATAGTTCTTTTTGTTTCCCTTTTGTATATTTTCTTTCTTGTTTATCCTGAGGCCATCTTTTCGTGCCTTTGTAAATATTTTTTGAGATATTTATATAAAATTTTCCCTTTGGCAACATCGTGTTTTTACTTTTCAGCATTTGTTTTCCATTTTTTTTATTTGCATATCGTCCCAAATTCCTTAGCATAGAATCAAACGTAATCTAGAGCATCCGTTCTTCGGAGGTTCGAATGAGGCCTGATTTCGATGGCAACTCTGGATTACTCGTGGCTTCGAAATTTCGATAAAGTTGAAAGCCTTTAAGATGCTTAAGTGTTTTAGTCACATACGACGATATTTTTGCTGAGGGTAACGCTTTAATAGTTTTTGATTATACATAAGGACCTTACTTTCTGAGTACGGACTTTGGACATCTCCGAGCCGTTTTAGGGTGGTCGTACCCGTTCATATTCAGGCACTGCCTAACAGGATCGGTGCCTCCGGGATTCAATAGCCCGGGCTGTCTGATTTCCCTTTTTTTTTAATCGCACGATAGTCCCCTGGTCGGGATACCCCGTGCGCTTTATGATCTAGGATCCGTTATGAAGCATCGACGAAGCGAAATGCGTAGTAATAAAGTATGAAGGAAGCAAGGATTTCTTTCATTGTTTTATATGTAGAGTACATAATTGGAGGCGCATAAGCCTTGTGTCATGGCTAGAGTGGGCTATATGTGCACGGTTTATTTGATCGTTTGACCCTTAAAATGAATCCTAACCACCAAGCCTTGGCTTTTGACATATAAAATTTGCCATTTCTAAATATATTAACCTAGGGGTAATGGCCCCCAATATTTAATGCCCTTTCCAAATGATCAACAATTCTGGTTTATGGCCGATCTTCAAACTAAGGTAGAACGTTTTACTGTTGCCTCGTTGAAAATCTCGCCGACAACCCACTTCGGGACAAAATAGGTTAAGGGAGAAAGAGTATAACACGTACTTTCAGACCTAATAGTAACATTTTCCCTTGGCCGAGTACCTGCATAAGTTAGTCCGTAATATAACGAAATTAAAAAAGGGAATTGAGTTCGTACCTTAGCAGTAGTACCACTTAAGTGTGCCAAGTTCCAGTTGTTCGATAGTTGTACATCGTTTCCCGACTCGAGATTATATGAGCCTTTGCTAGTTATTCCGGCAACTCTACACGGTCCTTCCCAATTCGAGCTCAGTTTCCCGTCATTTGGGTTCCTGGTGTGTAGTGTTACTTTTCTCAATACCAAGTCCCTGACTTGAAAATGTCGAAGGTTGGATCTTCCGTTGTAGTACCTCCCTACTTGCTGCTTCTGGGCAGCCAACCGGACCAGGGCGCCTTAATAATTCCAGGCTCATGGTCATGGCCTCGCCAATTGACATTTCGGTAGCATACTGGAACCTGAGGCTCGGTTCCCCTACCTCGACTGGTATTAAGGCTTCCGCTCCATAGACTAGAGAGAATGGGGTCGCTCCGGTACTTGATTTCGAAGTCGTATGGTATGCCCACAAGACTTCGGGAAAGTTTTACTTCCACTTTAGTGACTCGAAAGGAAAAGAAGACAAATCACACAAAAACCTAGATATATAGCTAAATCCGTTTAACTCCCCGGCAACGACACCAAAAATTGATGTCGCCCAAACTCACACCACAAATATAGGTTGTGAGGTGGTCAAAGCAATAATAAAAACCCAACACAAGTCGGGGTCGAATCCACAGGGAGTTAGATATTGGATTAGGTATACACCGAGTGTGAAGGTATGATGTGCCTTAAATTACACTTCCACATTTTCAATTGTTGTTTCTACTTCTGCTTTAAAACTATTGATTGTAATTGTAAAGCTAAGAGACAATATTTTTGGTTTTGGTATTTTCAAGTTATGAAAGATCTAGGGTTGCAACTTCCACCTAGATGGATACCTAATGGGTTGAGAGCTTTAGGGCATGTTTTGTTGATGGGATACAAAATAGCAATCACACTCAATTACTCACTCTATACCTCTTGGTAGTTTGAGTGATTTTGCCCAATTTGGCTTTCTCAAGTCCAAATAGGTATTTCACAAAACAAGTGATACATGCTCAAGTCGGGTCTTACTATCTCTAGATTTGACCCTTTAAGTGGGGCTATCAATTTCTTGTTAGCCAAGTTTTCCTAGACTTAGTCTCTCTTTCTCAAGTAGAAACTAAGACAATTAAGCATGAATCAATGTTTGCAACCATGAATTCTCAATTTCAAGCAAGAAGTAGGCTAAATATCATATACCCAATCATAAATAAGCCCTAAATCAATCACCCATTAAGTACCCATACTAGGGTTGGGTCACAACCCTAGCTAAGGGTTTAGCTACTCATGAAAAATGAAGAAATTAAACAAGAAACTAAGATAGAATTCATAATACTGGATTAAGGAAAGAAAATCTAATGTTTAAAAGCTAATCTAGTACAATGTTACCCAATACAATAAACAAAAACGGCTCAAATGCTCCCCGAAAACAAAACTTAACCTAAAATTGACAAAAAGTTCTATTTATACTAAGTTGAAAATATCTGACAAAATTGCCCCTGCGAAGGTTGTGCGGCCGCACAATTCTGTGTGCGGTCCGTATGTTGAGATTGACTGGTCAACTGGGCTTTCTGCGGTCGCATAAAACTGGGGTGCGGCGGCACTTCATTTAATTATGCGGACCGCACATTTTTGAGTGCGGCCGCACACTTGAATTTGGACTGGTGCTGGCCTTCATTATGCGGACCGCACATTTATGAGTGTGGCTGCACTTTGGCCTCCTGCAGCCGCACAATATAGTGCGGTCCGCATATCTTCAATTCTCCAAAAGCATGGCTCTCTGACTCTCCTCTTCTGCGAACCGCACAATTATGAGTGCGGCCACACAATAATGGTGCGGACCGCACTTTTTTCCTGGCCCAAGAATACAACTCTCTGAACTTCATCTTCTATGGACGCACTAGAATTGTGCGGTTCGCATTTTACCTGGGACTTCTGTCAGAGGCTTCCTTATGTTTTTCGGCCACTCTCAGTATTGTGCGGTCCGCATTGTACCTTTTTAGCCTTGTTTTGGTCCTTGTTCAAAATTATTCCTTCTTGAGTTGATTTTCATTTCTTTGGCTCATATTCCAACACTCCTGCAAGAAAGCACATTTCATTAGTTTTCGCGAATACCACTAAGCAATTTTGAGCTAAAACAAAAGTACTGCAAATAACTGGTCAAAATCCCTATTTATCAACTCCCCCAAACTTAAGCTTTTGCTTGTCCTCAAGCAAATAAGGTAATTCCCACCTCAACAAGACAAGATCTATTTTAGCTGGCCTAAAGTGAATCAATCACACATCAATTAGGACCAACAATTACCCACAACACATATGAATTACCAACAATGTAATGATTTGACTTTTTGAGTACAATAGTTCTAATGTGACACTAGAGCATCAAGAGATGACTTTATTCATCAAGGAAGCTCGCTCTTTCATGTAGGTCATTTTGGATCCCAAACTCCTCCTCCTTTACTCTCCGTTAGCAAATCTCACTTTAGAATGTAACACTAAATTCAAGGATAATGAAAAGTTCACTCATCTCTCCCAAAAGAATGTCACAACTATGGCTTTAAGTACCATATGCTTGCCCCTCATGTAAATCACCACTAATGTAATCTCACCCAACTTGAAATCATGTAGGGCTTTCGGGATGTAATGAAGGCTTTTTGAATCAAGGTAGGACTTGATGGAACAGAATGGGTTCATCTTTCCTTAAGCACTCCATTTTCTCTTTTTGGCTCATACTTTGTCGACTCTTTGAGTCAATTTCTTTTTCCTCGGGAAACTAGAGAGATGTAACATCACTCTTTCTCGGTCATGACATTCATTTTTCTCCTTTTCTATTTACTCCATGCCTTTCATCCTTGTCTTTCTTTGAATCCCTTCAATTTTTTCCTTCATTATGCGGACCGCACAATTATGAGTGCGGCCGCACTTTGGCCTCCTGCGGCCGCACAATAATAGTGCGATCCGCATATCTTCAATTCTCCAAAAGCATGGCTCTCTGACTCTCCTCTTCTGCGGACCACACAATTATAAGTGTGGCCGCCTTGACATCCTACGACCGCACATTAATGGTGCGGACCGCACTTTTTTCATGGCCCAAAAATATAACTCTCTGAACTTCATCTTCTACGGCCGCACTAGAATTGCGCGATCCATATTTTGCATGGGACTTCTGTCAAAGGCTTTCTTATGTTCTGCGGCCGCACTCAGTATTGTGCGGTCCGTATTGTGCCTTATTAGCCTTGTTTTGGTCCTTGTCCAAAATTACTCCTTCTTGAGTTCATTTTTATTTTTTTGGATCATATTCCAACACTCGTGCAACAAAGCACATTTCATTAGTTTTTCGGAAAACTTTTAAGCAATTTTGAGCTAAAAAGAAAGTAAAGAGTGCAAATAAGTGGTCAGAATCCCTACTTATATGAAGCAAAGGGGGGGCCCACAGGTATTGCTTGACTTCTTCCAAAGCTTGCTGGCATTCTGGAGTCCAAGAAAAATTGTTCTTCTTTTTCATTAGTGAGAAGAACTAATGGCTTTTATCTGACGATCTCGAGATGAATCGTCCCAACGCGGCTATCTGCCCGGTCAGTCTTTGAACTGCCTTGACGTTGTCGACTAAGGTGATGTCCTCTATGGCCTTTATTTTGTCGGGGTTGATCTCTATCCCCCGATTAGATACCATGAACCCGAGAAACTTGCCCGAACCGACCCCAAATGCACACTTCTTCGGGTTTAGTTTCATGTTGTACCTCCTTAATATGTTGAAGATTTCCTGCAAATGCTTTAAATGGTCCTCTGCTCACAGGGACTTGACCAACATATCACCAATATAAACTTCCATTGATTTTCCTATCTGTTCTTCGAACATCCAGATTACTAGGCGTTGGTATGTGGCACCGGCGTTCTTTAATTCGAACGACATTATGTTATAGCAGTAGGTGCCGAACTTTGTTATGAAAGGAGTCTTTTCTTGATCTTTCGGGTCCATCCGAATTTGGTTTTACCTGAAATAGGCATCGAGAAAATTGAGTATCTCATGTCCGGCAGTCGCGTCGATCATTCGATCGATGTTAGGCAAAGGGAAAGAATCCTTTGGATATTCCTTGTTTAGATCCTTATAATTACACAGACTCTCGGTTTATTTCCTTTTTTAGGTACTACCACTACGTTAGCTAACCAATCCGGGTATTTAACTTCCTAGATGGAACCTATTTTTAGAAGTTTGGATACCTTATTCTTGATGAACGTGTGTTTGATATCGGAATGTGGCCTTCTCTTCTACTTGACCAGATGGAACTTCGAATCCAAACTCAACTTGTGAGTGGTTGGGATCCTTATCATGTCTATATGGGACCAGGCAAAACAATCGGCATTAGGTTTAAGAAAATCAATAGGTTTTTTCCTGAGCTTGGGGGTTAACCTCGTGCCAAGGTACCTTTCGATATGGTAGGTGCTCGATTAATATAACTTGCTCCATCTCCTCGACCGTTGATTTGGTGTCATTGGTGTATCAGGTGCTATGAATGATCTCGGGACATTGTAACCGTCCTCATCATCCGCTCCTTGTTCTTCCTGTTTCTCTGGTTTGGTTGAGGCCGATATCATTGATTTCTATTTAGTTTCTTCTTTTCTGGTCGGTTCCGCACTTCTTGATGCTGAGACCACGGGCACCAGGATCACTTCATCGACAGCAAACATTTCCCTTGCAGCCGGTTGTTCTCCATAGACCGTTTTGACTCCCCCCGGTATGGGAAATTTCAGCGCATGGTGTAAGGTCGAAGGTACCGCCCTCATATTATGGACCCATGGCCTTGCAAACAAAGCGTTGTACCTCATATCCCCTTCGATCACATAGAACTTCATTTCTTGGGTTGTCCCGATAGTGTTTACCGGCAACGTTATCTCTCATTTTGTGGTCTCACACACCATGTTGAACCCATTTAATACCCGGAATGTCGGTACTATTTTATCCTGTAACCCTAGTTGCTATACATCCCTTGATCTGACGATGTTGGCCGAGCTACCTGGATCAATCGATACACGTTTAACTCGAGATTTATTGATAAGTACAGATATTACCAGTGCATCGTTGTGAGGTTGTATGATGCCCTCGGCATCTTCGTGGCTGAACGAGATAGCTTCCTACAGAACGTAATCCCGGGTGAGTTTTTCCCTCATAATATACACTTTAGTGCATTTTATCATTGGCCCTTGGGGTATATCGACTCCCTAATGATCATGTTGATCACGTGCTGAGGCTCCTTTTGTTTGACCTATTTGTTGGCGTCCCAGTTTCTGAAGTGGTTTTTGTCTTGCTCGCTTAGGAATTCTCGAAGGTGCCTATTGTTAAACAATCGAGCAACTTCTCTTAACTGTCGGCAATATTCGGTCCTATGACCGTGAGTGCCGTGATACTTACACATCAAATTGGGATATCTCTGGGTAGGGTCGGACTGCAATAGTCAGGGCCACTTGGTCTCTTTGATGCGTCCTATGGCCAAAACAATGCTTGCAGCGTCTACGTTGAAATTGTACTCCGATAATCTTGGTGCTTCCCTACTCCCGAGCAACCTGTCAAACCCTCTCTTTCTTATTAAGCCTCGGTCGCCCAGCCCTCGATCACTTCTCTTCTCGTTCCTAGTTGGGTGACGCCCGATCCTTTTCTGCTCCGATCCGCACTATGTGGCTGATATCGATCTCGGACCGGCCTTGGCCCCTGATCAATGGCTCTCTTAGATCTATCATCGGTCCTGATAGGGTAAACAAATCTATCACTGGCTCATGTTGTGGACGTCAGTCCAAGTTACAACTGGGTACTCCAGCAAATTTTGTTTTAGCTGCTGAGAGGCCACGGAACTTCAGGGGTTGAGCCCCTGAGTGAACGGCCAATCATTCGCAATTGGTGGCAGATCCATCTGTTCCATCTGGAATCTTGACACGAACTCTTTGAGCATCTCATATCCCTTTGTTTTGACTTTGAAAGATCTGACTATCTGTCTCGACCTTGATGGCTCCGTCATGGGCTTTTATGAAAGCATCTGCAAGTATAGCAAACGAGTCAATGGAATTTGGAGGCAAGTTGTGATACTATATCATTGCCCCCTTGGACAAAGTTTCCCCAAACTTTTTCAGCAACACCAACTCGATTTCGTCATTTTCCAAGTCGTTCCCTTTGATCGCGCATGTATAAGAGGTTTACATGCTCGTTTAGATCTGTGGTCCCCATTATACTTAGGAATGTCGGGCATCAGAAACCTCTTCGAGATTGGATACGGTACCGCGCTCGGGGGGAAGGGATTCTGGATAAATTTTTTGGGGTATGGTCCCTTCAATATCGGAGGTTCTCCCGGGATCTGGTCGACCCTGGAGTTTTATGTTTCCACCTTCTTGTCGTTGGCCTCAATCTTTTTCTCGCATGACTCTACCCGTTTTGTTAGTTCTTCGAGCATCTTCATTACCTCTGAAGTTTCTCCAGGCTCAACTTCATCCGGTCTCATGGCAACTTGTTCATCCCGTCGAGTATTCTCCCGCGATTGTTCGGGCTTGACCCTGTTAGGGGCGTGGCTTTGGTTCTGTAGTTGTGCTATTGCTGCTTGTTGAGCCTACAACATTTTGAAAATCAATTGTAGGCTCATCCCATCACCTTCACCTTCAGGCGCTTGTTAAGCTGTTGGTCGGGTCCCCCGCGAACACTGTTTTCAGGATCAATTGGCAAATTGATGTTGATGGCCACCTAGGAGTTAGCAACGACCGGGTCGGTGGCTGGGGCATATTGGGATCGGCAGGAGGCACATCACTACTGGGCACCACATTATTATTTTCGTCGTGATGGCCTGGCTCAGTGTCAAGGTTCAAGTAAGCAGACTGAGAGTTTGACATTCTTAGGCTGACCTGGAACTAAAATTCTAAAGAACAAGCATAAAATAGGGCGTGTTATGGAGATTCGTATCAAATCACCACTATTATCCTTAGCCCCACGATGCGCGCCAACCTATTTACCCCAACAAAATGAGTAACAATTAAATTTGTACGCGGTTTAAAGGATACGTGGTTTAATTCAACACAGATAATTAAGATAGCAGGTAAATGAATTAAAGACAAAACAAACGATCAGACCAATCGCAATGTAATGACCAAGCCTGATCTTAGATTGAACAGTGTAACTCGTCCTCGATTGGACCCTCGGTACAAGCTCGATCGCGAGTGAAGAAAAGAACAAATGAGTATTGCCTTGAACGATATCTAGAAGACAAAAATAAACTTTTATTGCTTTGAATTGCGTGTTACAATGTGCCAGATCAAAGAAAAACTTTGCCTCTATATAGTAGGAGAATTTCAGTCCTAGTCCAAGTATAAAAAAACTAAAAATCTTCTTTTCCCGGTAATTGTTGATCTATAATTGATACTGAACGGGATTCACACCGTAATATCCGGTTGAGGGCGAATATTACAGCCTATATCCATCATGCATAATTGTTCACCGCGTCTCCCAAGGTCCAGAAGCTATGCATGGCCCGGGGTACGTCGCTTTACCGTATCCGATCTCAGATACATCGTCATTCTTTTCGGGTCTCAATACGAGGGTTTCCTGGCCTCGAATATAATCACGTCGAGCCGTGCTTCCCCTTCGTTCTCTCATCGGGGAATCGGGAAAATTTTTTACCCCCATTTTACTCGTACACACTTTTAATTTGGTTGCTTAGCATATTTTACCTTGTTGAAACTTCTTACCGATGCAAAGCCTAATATATAAAAGAAACCCAAGAATATCCTTGCTCCTTTTATTAAAGAAAACCAAGCAGTTAGCGTGTTGATTTAAGTAACCTTCAATTTTATACTAAACTCTTGTTGATGTTTACAAAATTTCTGCTTTTGGTGATACTGCACATAATAAAGGTCGTCAACCCTAAAACCATTGGTTCTACCACATAAATTTCAAGTAGCCATTGTATCCACTTATTAGGTGAGTTCTTCCCGCATAACTTATTATCTTGCTGTTATTTCTGTATTTTTTTCATGATTTCTACACTATCGTATTTCTTTTTCAATACTGTTGCGAGCTGATGGTTTATTGAAAATAATCTCTTTATCTTCACAAGGTAGGAATAAAATTCGGATACATACTACTTTCTCTAGACTTCACTTGTGGAATTGCACTAAGTTTGTTATTATTGTTATTTGTGGAATAAAATTAGTTCATTCTGATGTTGGAAGAAAATCTTAACATCATTCAAACGCTGTCCACCAAATGAATTTTTATAAAATAAGAAGACAACTAACACGGAAAAAAGAGGTAAAAAAAGACTTCTCAAGTCTTGTGGAAGAATATAGGACACAAGGAGTTCGGGGGTCAAATTAAAAATAACAAAAGTTGAGGGTAATTTTGAACATCTCCAACATCTCCCGTGATGTTTGGAACATCTCAAGAATATTTGAAACATTCCCCGAGATGTTTCAAACATCTCCCGGGATGTTTCAAACTTCCCGGGGACATTTCATACATCTCCTGGGATAGTTGAAACATCCATCGGGATAGTTGAAACATCTCCCAGGAGATGTTTCAAATGTCCCGGGGATGTTTCAAACATCCTTGAGATGTTTCAAACATCCATCGGGGTGAAGGAGGAAGGGGACGTTTTTGTAAATAAGAATACTTTGGGGGTTTTAAAGTGTCCCTTCTACCCAATTTTTAACACTTTTGTCTGAAAAATTTATTTAAGTTTTGAAGTGTCTTAAAAATTTAAATCCTCTCATTTTAATTAACTTTTTTTTTTACATATAGTACGAAAGAAGAAAATTTGGTGTAATATTTTAAAATCACAAGAAAGATGAAGGATATACTTATTACAATTTATACAAGTTTAATTCAATACAAAAGAAGAAATATATATATATATATATATATATATATATATATATATATATATATATATACGTTCTCGGCACGTGCGTTGCACGCAAACTACTTTAATTTTTTAAATAAGTCATTCACCTAGGTTTTCATCTCCTGTGATGATGGGCATGACTCCTACCATATTAATAAACAAAAGATACAAGGAGGGGAACACAAAACCTTATCTTCAAAGAAAAGTTACAAAAGAAGACACTAATGGAAAGCAATGAGAATTTCCCATTTTCAGTTCATGTTTAGGAAAAGGGTTCACTAAACATATGAGTATTTCAATTATAAAATCCTCGTTCGTTCATTGACCTTAGCCAAATCCCTTCTTTTCGGACAATATCCTATAGTTTTCAAGCGTGTTTTTCGCATTTGTATGCTCCTCTTACCATTCTGGGAAGTTGTTCAAACTTAAAATAGACTCTTGAGGTGCTTGTGATTAATCTAGCTTTAGCAAGTCCAGCACTATATTAGCTTTAGCAAGTATGCCACTATATTATCCTTAATATTTTAATTCGAGATTTCTGATTAAGAGGAGAATTCCTACATCTTACCACATGATAATAAAATTAAGTAGACAAGTTACTACCCATAAGTTATGAGTTCATAGAAAATCCGATATGTTCAGAAAAATCGCCAGTGAAACATGGTAACATTTATCTAAAATCCGACTCAAATTTCTGGAATAAGTAAATTGGCAGACTTTCCTTACGTATAATAACGAAATCTACTCTATCACATGGCCAACACTAACAAAAAACCATTATATCGTAATCAATTATATAGCAAAACTCTTATCAATTCTAATCTTTTATTTTGGAACACTACTCAACTTCACAAAAAAAGACTATAATTTTTATAATTAAAATGCTATATTTTTTTATAGGATTCTCCCAAATTGCGTTCTTTATCGTCTTTTGTTATGAAAAACTTGAGATGATTTGACTTGACAAAGTTAAATTGAATAACATCTTATTTTTATGTTGCGGAATATCGTGGGTTAACTAGCATACAATCACACACGAAGCAAATAGAGAAGAAAAATCAACACAAGGATTTAACGAGGTTCGGCTAAGCCTAATCCTCGGGGCAAAAGCAGAGAGAGTTTTCCACTATGAATGAGAAGAAAAGCACAATACAATCTATAGAATCCCCAACTACAACCCATATATATAGATCTCAAAAGGTCCCAAACATATATGAGAAAGGTTTCCCAATTTGACAAGGACTATAGGTTTTCCTTTCCCAAATCTATTAGGACAATGGGTTTTCCTAAACATATAGGGACTATGGGTTTCCTAAAAATACAAGGAAATAATTCAAGCCACAAATAACAAATCTTCTCCTTGGCTTGAATTCTCTTCATCAACAGGAAGTCTGTCTCTCTACCTTGCCCTCAGCCCTCGCAAGGGCTCTATCTATTGCCGCACACATCAACCAAGTCTAGGCAACGCCTAAACTTGTTAAGAGACTCAATCTCTTTGGCCATAGCACTAATCCGTCGATTTGGTTCTATCCTCGGAATAGCTTCTGGATAGCTATAACACTCAAACGCATCAACGGTCTCTACAACTGCCAAAGCAAATCCCACTGGATTCGTATATCCAAGAAGATTCCCATCAACTACGTTTGCAAACCTTTGCGGTCGGTTGATCACTCTATTCTCTATGCCTGTTGCAATGCTATATGGTTGTTGTTGCGCAGGGGCATCAACATTATCATCTTGATCAATATTTTGCACCTCCTCCACTTCCTCTACTTTAGAACTCCTGGGCTGAGCTAGTGGAGATTCAATTTCTAGTTCTATGCGGTCACTGACACCACGATCTGTTTCTGCTATTGCCTTCTCCCTCTGACTGTCCAGTGAGGCAGATTCGTTGAATGTTACATCCCCACTGATAATTAGCCTTGAAGTCTTTTGATCTGTGCACCACAACCTATAACCTTTCACTCCAGTTGCATACCCTAGAAATAAGCACTTCTTTGCCCTTGGCTCAAGTTTTCCATCCCTCACATGAGCATAAGCAGGACAACCAAATATCCTTAAATTTGAATAATCAGCAGGCGAACCGGACCATACCTCAAAAGGAGTTTTGAACTCAATAGATGTGGATGGAGATCTATTGACCAAATAACAAGCTGTATTGATTACTTAAGCCCAAAAATCTTTGCTAACACATGAGTGTGAAAGCACGCTTCGTGCCCTATCACAAAGCGTTCTATTCATACGTTCTGCAACACCATTTTGTTGTGGTGTTCCGACACAAGTGCGGTGTCTCACTATGCCCTCCCTGCTGCAGAAATTATCGAACTCAAAATTGCAAAATTCCAACCCATTGTCAGTTAGAAGACGCTTAACTTTCTTTCCGTCTGCCTCTCAACCATCGTCTTCCATTTAACAAATGTCAAAAACGCCTCATCTTTTGTTTTTAGAAAATACACCCACACCATCCTTGAGTAATCATCAATCAAAGTCATAAAATACCTGGCACCAGTCTTGGAGGGAACTCCGTTTGGACCCCACAAGTCAGAGTGTATATAATCTAACTTGTCTCTGGTCTTGTGCTCGGCCTTCTTGATGAACTTTACCTTGTCTGTTTACCAAACACACAATGCTCACAAAAATTTAAAACTTGAATTTTGTACCCATTCAGCAAATTTTGCTTACTCAACAAAGACAATCCATTATCACTCATATGGCCAAGTCGCAAGTGCCACAACTGAGACTGATTCAGATCACATTTCCCAGAAGCTACAGCAGCTTCCCCTTCAACTACACTGGCCTGAAGATGATACAATTTAGAATGTAGTTTACCCTTCATGAGTACCATTGAGCCTTTACACATTTTAAGTATTCCATTCTCGGAGTGAAAATTATACCCTTGATCATCCAAAGTCGAAAGAGAAATTAAATTTCTCTTTATCTGAGGAACATGCCAACACTCAATGTTTCTGATAATTCCGTCGAACATTCTCAATTTGATGTTACCAACGCCCTCTACTGGTAATGGATTATCATCTCCCATATAGACAGTCCCACTCATTTGTTTGGAAGTTGCAAACCAATTCTTGTGTGGACACATGTGGAAAGAAGCACCAGAATCAAGAACCTAAGAATTTTGCCATGACTAGAACTCACAGCACAAACTTCCCCTACATAGTCGCTATCATCAGAATTATTGCCAGTGTTAATAATATTTGCCGAATTATCTATTTTATGCTTCCCTCTTTTCTCCTTCAGCTTAGGATAATCTCTCTTGTAGTGACCTTGCTCCCCGCACTCATAACAGTGTTGCTTCCTTGCTCTAGACTTTGATCTTGCGGTTGACTTTTTCCTGTTAAAGTTCTTTTGTTGTATTCTTCCTCTAATCACAAGACCCTTGCCCTCAATTCTGCTGTCTGGAAAGCTCTTTTTCAACTCTTTAGACTTTAGTGCATTACTAACATCTTCTAGTGAAATGCTGTCTTTCCCATATAGCAGTGTATCGGCAAAAGTATCATAAGACTGTGGTAAAGAACATAACACAATCAAGGCCTGATCCTCACTCTCAATTTTGATATCCACATTCTTCAGGTCCATTATAATTGAATTAAACTCATCAAGGTGAGTTTTAACAGGTGTACCTTCATTCATACGGAGATTGTATAACCTCTTTTTCAGGTAGAGGCAGTTTGTCAGCGATTTCTTAGAATACAGATCTTCCAGCTTCTTCCATGCCATTGCTGCAGAAGTTTCTTCAGCAATTTTACGAAGAATGCTATCTGTAACGCTCATGAAGATCGCACTCAAAGCCCTCTCCTTCAGGTCTTCCTTCTTTGTCTCTTTCATATCTTCAGGAAAATCCTCATCAATTGCTTTCCATAATCCTTGTAACACCAGGGACACCAGGGTTGATTCATCCTAATCTTCCATAGACTGAAACTAGAACCTCCGTCAAATTTCTCTACTTCGTACTTTGTTGAAGATGATGAAGACATCTTAACCCTAGATTATATGTAGAAACCCAAACCTTGCTCTGATACCAATTGTTGCGGAATATCGCGGGTTAACTAGCACACAATCACACACAAAGCAAATAGAGAAGAAAAATCAACACAAGGATTTAACGAGGTTCGGCTAAGCCTAATCCTCGGGGCAAAAGCAGAGAGACTTTTTCACTATGAATGAGAAGAAAAGCACAATACAATCTATAGAATCCCCAACTATAACCCCTATATATAGATCCCAAAAAGGTCCCAAACATATATGAGAAAGGTTTTCCAATTTGTTGGGCTAAACTAGCCCAAATACATTCTTAATATGGTATGATATTGTCCGCTTTGGGCCAAGCCCGCACGGTTTTCCCCAAAAGGTCTCACACCATTAAGAGATCCCTACACCTTATATGTAGACTCCCGATCTTTTCAGCTACCAATGTGGGACTTTGTTCGCACACCCAACAATCTCCCCCTCGAACTAAGTTCCACGTGGCCCACTACCATGATCCACGGGTCAATTTCTGAGATTACTGTGTGTCACCCACATTATTAGAGTATTATGGCACCCGAAGCCCGCAACTAGCTTCTGCTTGTGTACGTGCGACCCCGCACCATCACTCCTACATCTCCATACTCGTCTCGCTGAACCTAGGCTCTAATACCAGTTGTTGGGCTAAACTAGCCCAAATACATTCTTAATATGGTGTGATATTGTCCGTTTTAGGCCAAGCCCGCACGGTTTTCCACAAAAGGCATCACACCATTAAGAGATCCCTACACCTTATATGTAGACTCCTAATATTTTCAGCTACCAATGTGGGACTTTGTTCTCACACCCAACATCTTATTTCATATAACATGATTAAAACTAAAACATTGAAAGACAACACAAGAAAAAAATTGGCATAACTATTATTATATTAGAAAAATTAATTTATTTAAAGAGGAATATTTAATCAAATAATAAATATTTTTCTCTAAACAATAATATGAAGGTATTCAAATATATTTATAAAGGACTTATAGTACTGTGCTTATTCTCTAATGTTTTGATTAAATGCATAACGATAATTATATATATTGGTCTGATCACTGTGCTAAAGCTATTATATATATTAGTTAGAGTGTGTAAACGAAATCTGATGGTAAACTAAGTAACAATGCATATATAGACTAGTCTTCATACTACATGAATTAAACTACAGACAATAGCGTAAACAAATTGAGCATATCAAAGCATATTCAATATTTTGAGTTGCAAAGCATTGCAGAAAAAATAATTGAAAGAATGAACGAAACTTAAATGAGTGACAAATTGTCCTTAAATTTGATGTAAGGAATCTCTTCTGTAACGACCCGGCTGGTCGTTTTGCTTTCTAGAACCCCGTTCCCCTAAATAAGACTTCCCGTACTTGCTTTTACTAATTTATGACTTGCGGGGATGGTTGGTTCGGGATTTGGAAGAGTTTGGGTTGAAATCGGAACACTTGGTTCCTTAAGGTTGGCTTAAAAGGTCAAGTTTGACTTCGGTCAATATTTCGAGTAAACGACCTCGGAATCGGGATTTGAAGGTTCCAACAAGTTCATATGATGATTTCGGACATGGGCGTATGTCCGTATCGGGTATCGGATGAACCGGAAGCGTTTTGGCGCCTAATAGTGAAAGTTGATTCCTTAAGGATTTTGAAGTTCTTTAAATTTTGTTTGGAGCGGGTTTTTGTGATATCGAGGTTCGGACGAAATTCCGAGACTGGGAATAGTTCCATAATATCATTTAAGACTTGCAAGCAAAATTTGGTATCATTCTGAGTAGTATAAGTACGTTTCGGCATATTGGAAGTAGATTGAAGAACTTGAAGTTCATAAGTTTGATTCAATTGGTTTTAGGGTATGATTCTTAGCGTTGATGTCGTTTCGGGCGTTCCGAGGGTTTGACTGAGTCTGTTTTATGATTCCAAACTTGTCGGTATATTCAGGCATGGCACCGGGGGGCCCGAGCGTCAATCAGACGAGGCTCGAGCTAAGTTGAAAATTTGAGAAGGAGCTGAAGCTCCAGTTGCTGTCATAACCGCACCTGCGGTTGGCCAGCCGCAGGTGCGAGACCGCAGAAGCAGCTGAAGCATCGCAGATGCGGCCCAAAGGGAGGAGCCCAGGTTCCGCAGATGCGACTCCTCTTCCGCAGAAGCGGAACCGCAGAAGCGGTCACCCGACCACAGGTGCGGCCCCAGCTGGCCCGGTCCATTTCCGCAGAAGCGGACAATCTCGCGCAGAAGCAGGACCGCAGATGCGGTCAACGCACCGCAGGTGTGGAAATCGCTAAAGGCAGTGGCCTTCATTTAATACGAGAGTTTGTCATTTTTGACATATTTCACTCCATTCTTGGGCGATTTGGGAGCTTCAAAAGGGGAGATTTCAACCTAGCTTTGTGAGGTAAGTAATTTCTACTTAATATGAGTTTAATACATAGTTCATGGGTAGATTTACAACATGTAAATTAGTAAAAATTATAGATTTAGAGTAAAACCCAGAGTTTTGATAAAAATGAGATTTATCCACGGAATTTGTTATGGAATGTAGTAGAAATCATATATTCTTGATCCTAAGGTTATGGGTAACAACTTTCTTCGAAATTTCCCGTATCCGTACACGTGGACCCGGGGATGAATTTTTGAAACCTTGCATTTAGGGTTGAGAAATTATTTTAATAGTTAGAATATGAGCTCTTGAGCATATATTGACTAGTTCTTACCTCATTTGAATAGTTTTGGATAGTATCCGATTTTAGGGTTTGAGCGCATTCTTGAAAATGGAAGTAAGTTTTGGGGCAAGGTAAGTCTCCTTTCTAACCTTGTAAGAGGGAATTATCCTCATAGGAGAAACAACTGAATATGTGTCACTAATTTCGGGGGCTACGTACGCACGAGGTGACGAGAGTCCGTGCGTAGCTACATGCTTAAGTCCGGGTAGTCTAGGACCTAAAAGCATGCTTTACTTGTCGTACTTGTAACTTTGTTGTCAATTTAAATTGCGTAAATCATATCGAACTTGGCAAATGAATTTCTAAAAAGTTAAACATCATTTTCTTGACTGTTAAAGAGAAGTTGACATTACGTTGGGTAATTGCTTTCCTGATGAATTCTTGGTTGACTGTTTGATGTGTTTATTCGTATTTGACCGCGTCTCATGTATGATTCATGAGCGGGTAATAGATGTATCTATGGTTCGCGCCGTTCGACCCTCCGGCAATGCACACTTTATTATTATGTTGGATCAGGCCGTACGACCCCGGCATTATTTGCGCATGCTATTTGCTTGGTACTTTCTTTGATTTGAACTGCCTTAAATGCCTTGAAATATAAATTGTTAACTAAAATGTCAGAAACTGAAATATTATTTATGAAAGAACCTGTCACTTCCTGTCATTAACTGTTATTTATTCATGACACTCATGCTTAGCGTCACACTTAATTATATTATTTTCGGCCCTAGTAAGTGTCAGTAGACCCCCCCGTCACTACTTCTTCGAGGTTAGACTGGATACTTACTGGGTACAGATTGTTTTTGTACTCATACTACGCTTCTGTACTTAATTGTACAGAATCTGAGGCAGGTGTATCTAGCTACCCGTCCGGCGCACGTTCCCGATACTTGACCGAGATTTCACGGTGAGCTGCCCCTTCTAAGCCGTTCAGCAGCATGCCGGAGTCTCTCTTCTGTTTATTACTGTCTATTCTATTTCAGACAATAGGATAGTTATATTTTGTACATTCTACTAGTTCCCACACACTTGTGACACTAGCTCCTGGCACACACATTAGCTCCTAGCACACACATTAGCAGACTATTATTTTTGGGTTGTATTCCTATTACTATGATTCCCTTTAGTCTTTCCCGATTCAGTTGCCTTATAAATTCGTTAATTATCGACTGTTTTAAATTTAAATTAAGTAAACGTTGGGATTGTTTAATAAAATAGAATGAGAACTCACTAGTTAATCAGTGTTGGCTTGCCTAATAATGGTATTGGGCGCCATCACGACCTGTAACAGAGTTTGGGTCGTGACATCTTCGGTGGAAACCTAACGATGAACTGACCGCAAAATTCAAAGGCAATCTTTCCAGAAACACTAATAGAGACATGGACAG
The DNA here is from genome assembly GCF_001879085.1 of Nicotiana attenuata. Classification (NCBI taxonomy): domain Eukaryota; kingdom Viridiplantae; phylum Streptophyta; class Magnoliopsida; order Solanales; family Solanaceae; genus Nicotiana; species Nicotiana attenuata. Next base: position 23,510 of record NW_017673669.1, read on the forward strand.
AGAAACTCAAACATACACCATATGAAAAATAGGTAGCGCTTGGACTGTTTGTACACGTTAGTTACTTCCTCAAAATAGGTTTATGGAACGTTGGCTTCTCTTTGTAGCTAATAGAATCTTTTATCTATATCTATTGTATAGGGTCAAATTTGACCCTTAGTATCTCTACGCCAGCGGGTACGCCCAATGAGTGTACGCCGACCAACGTAGCAGGTACGACTCGGCCGTGAGGACAAAAGCGACATCGTTTAGAACTCAGCGTCCACGATAGGAAGACGTTACCTATTTTGTAACTTTTTGATTCTTTCGAGGAAGGTCTCCTATTATACTCTCTCGTTTTTCTGGCTCTCTCTCTCTATATCTCTACCTCTAACGAAAATATCTTATTGGTAAACATTATCATTTTGCAATATCAGATCTGCAACAATATTATCATCTTTGCATCTCTAGGCTTATTATATTTGATTACGATTTACCCCTTTTCTATTTTTGATTGTTTTATCGCTTACAAAGTATATCGTTAACTTTTGAGCCAAACAATTTGGCGCCGTCTGTGGGGATTTCGAGAATCAAAATTATAGTATCCACCTAGAGATCAACCAACTACCACTCTCTACACTACACAAAAACAGAAAAATGGCAAAAAATAGCACAAGATCGAAAGCCATATTGGGTGTCACTACCAATCTCCTGGGCCCTCTCAACGAGGCCAGTGACGGTGGCATCCTGAATGCAACCCCTAGCATCACACCAGGTGCAGAGATCTCACCTTCCCCATCCGAAGGCCTGACGATCTTGCACGAAAAAGGAGCTTCCACATCTGCGGCTACGGAAGCACCCTCAGCGGTCAAAGAGCTACTGGAAAGATGGCTAACAAGCACTCTAAGTGGCTTGGTTGAGAGGTCACCGCAAAATAACATCGTATGTACACCAACGGTAGGTACCACTGCTGCCGTGGGTGAACCGGAAGCTACACTAGTAAATAACAGACCCATCGAGACACAGACCAACGATGGCACGCTAACAGCCATCCTAAAGAAGATGGAAGAAATGGAAAATGAAAACAAGGCGCTCCGTGGTCAGATGAAGGAACATCAGGAGAGGGTCGACAAGATCCCCGGTGCTCCCAAGTTGCTACCAAAACGCGACGTGGGAAGGTTCGTTGAACAACCATACACCGAAGAAGCTGCTCCTCACTCCACCCCAAAAACCTTCAAGATGCCACCCTACTTAAGGGTATATGACGGAACCACAGATCCCGAGGATCATCTGATCCACTATACGTCACCGCTGTGAAGGGCAACGACCTATCGAAAGAACAGGTACCGTCGGTACTGCTGAAGAAGTTTGGCGAGACGTTGACAGGAGGGGCCTTAACATGGTACTCTCAGCTACCGGCTAAGGCAATATCAACATTCAAGGAAATGGCGGATAAATTCGTCACAGCGCATGCAGGCGCGAAGAAAGCGGAGGCCAGGGTCAACGACATCTTCGCCATCAGGCAAAACGCAGGAGAAGGACTCAGGGACTTCTTGGCAAGGTTTAACAGGGTAAGGATGAGTCTACCAAACGTATCGGAAGGTATGGCAGTCGCCGCTTTCCAGAACGGGCTAAGCAGAGATGGTTCGAGGGCAACCAAGAAGCTGCTGAGCCGCCTCATGAAATATCCCCCTACCACATGGGAGGAAATCCACAACGCCTATTGCGCCGAGGTACGAGCGGACGAGGATGATCTTAATGGGCCGACCCAACGGCTAATAGCGATACACTCAGAAACAAGGAGAGATCGACGGAACGAAGGTCGACGGGAACAACTCCCCCGCTCCAACAGAGACCGACACCAGCCATACACCAGATCCTCCTATCCGCCACCAAGGCATACAGACGCACAACAGCGACACGTCGCCCCACTGCGAAACGAAAGAGGTACGCCCCCTTTATTAACTGCCCATAACATTTGTGTATCTCCTTCAGAGATAGTGTACGCACTGGAGAAGCTAGGCACCAAGGTGCATTGGCCGCAGAAGATGAAATCAGACCTCCCTACAAGGAAATCAAACGCCCTATGTGAGTTCCATCAGGAACGAGGACACAAAACCGAAGACTGCATAGGTCTACGGCAAGAGGTGGTCAGGATGCTGAACCAGGGATACCTGAGGGAGCTACTCAGTGACAAAGGAAAAATCAACTTTGCACGCGGACGGGAACAACTCCACGGGCCGCCGAAGCCACCTTCCCCAGTGCGCATGATAAACATGATCGTCGGAGGCGGCGCCGAGTCAGCGATCAATCACGTCAAGCTCGCCACCACACACAGACTAAAGCGGACCATCGCCCATGAACGGTATGAGGACTTCGAAGATTGTATCACCTTCGATAAGTCTGATGCCGACGGTTTGTCTTTCCCTCATTATGATGCCTTAGTTATCACTTTACGTATCGCTGATACGGATGTTAAAAGAATCATGATCGATGATGGAAGTGGCGCCTGTATTATCCACCCAAGGGTCCTCATACAAATGGGACTCGAGGATAAGGTAATACCGCACTGCATAACACTAGCCAGTTTTAACAATGCAGTGGAACGGACGTCCGGAGAAATAGCACTGCCCGTCTTAGCGGGAGGAGTCACGCTGGAAACAACTTTCCACGTGATGAACCAAGAAACGGCGTACAACGTCATCATAGGACTCCCGTGGATACACGCCATGCGAGCGGTCCCTTCAAGCCTATACCAAGTGATCAAATTCCCTACCCCATGGGGAGTATTCAGTATTCGAGGCGAGCCACGCACCGCACAAGAATGCTACAAAATAGCCCAAGACCGCGCCCACACCCAACAGCTAAAGGGGTGAGCGCGGAGGCATAGCAATTAGCCATGTTGGGAACTAAGGTCAACCCGACAACGGACGTCGTCAAAGACCCCGACGTCGTGGAAGCCTGTAAAGCAATGGTCGAAGACCTCGAGCCAGTCCAATTGGACAAAACCGATCCTACGAAGAAAGCCTATATCGGGCAAGGTCTCGCCAACCCAAGTAAGTATTGTGAATTTTTAACTAACCATGCAGATTTGTTCGCCTTTTCCTATTCAGATATGCGGGGAATCCCGCGAGACATCGCCACCCACAAGCTGAATGTCGATCCATTACATCCGCCCGTGCGACAGATAAGGAGAAAATTCAACGCCGCCATCAATGAAGCGGTCGGTAAGGAAGTAGACGAGCTACTGGCCAACGGCTCCATCAGAGAATCAAAGTACCCCGAGTGGGTCGCCAATGTTGTCATGGTCAAAAAGAAAAACGGGAAGTGGAGAATGTGTGTGGATTTCACCAATCTGAACAAGGCATGCCCAAAAGATTCATTCCCACTACCCCACATCGACCAACTGATCGACGCCACTGCAGGACATGAACTACTGAGCTTCCTAGACGCCTACTCCGACTACAATCAAATCATGATGGCCGAGGAGGACCAAGAGAAGACAACTTTCATCACCCACCAAGGGACTTACTGCTACAAGGTAATGCCCTTCGGGCTCAAAAATGCGGGGGCTACATACAAGAGACTGGTAACCAAAATGTTCAAAGAGCAGCTCGGTAAGACTATGGAAGTCTATATCGACGACATGCTGGTAAAGTCGACAAGAAAAGAGGACCACATCGACTATCTGGAAGAAACCTTCGAGATACTGAGAAGATACGGGATGAAACTGAACCCCGAGAAATGCGCCTTCGGCGTGGCATCAGGAAAATTCTTAGGGTTTCTCGTATCACAACGAGGTATCGAAGTCAATCCAGATCAGATCAAGGCAATAGACGCAATACCGGAGATACTGAACAGCAAAAAGCAGGTGCAAAAGGTGACGGGCGAATAGCCACCTTGTCTAGGTTCATCTCACGGTCCTCCGACAGATGCCATAAGTTTTTTAATGTGCTGAGAAAGGACAAAGGGTTACAGTGGGATGAGGAATGCGTCGAGGCCCTAAGGAAATTGAAAGCGTACCTATCATCACCGCCACTGCTAGCCAAAGCCAACCTAGGCGAGCCACTGCTGGTATATTTAGCCGTATCAGAGGTCGCCGTCAGCGCAGTCCTAGTTCGTGAAAATGAAGGTACGCAATCTCCTATTTACTATATTAGCAAAACCTTAGTGGACGCCGAAGCACGGTATCCACACCTTGAAAAATTAGCGTTGGCATTGGTCATAGCTTCACGGAAGCTCCGACCCTATTTCCAATGCCACCCCATAAAGGTAGTAACGACCTTCCCCTTGAGATGTATCCTGCACAAGCCTGAGTTATCAGGCAGACTCGCCCGATGGGCCATAGATCCAAGGAACGCCATCAAGTCGCAGGTACTTGCCGACTTCATAGCCGACTTCAGCGCAGAGATACTACTAGAGGCGGAATTGGAGGCACGCCGTGCCCCCTCCAATGCCGACCTATGGACTCTTTGCACTGATGGCGCTGCTAACTCCTCGGGATCGGGACTGGGACTCGTTCTCGAGGTCCCCACGGGCGAAACAATTCGCCAGTCCATACGATGCCCCGAGATGACTAACAACGAAGCCGAGTACGAGGCTGTTATTGCAGGTTTGAAACTAGCCATCAAGTATGGAGCTCGACGACTCGTTCTCCATTGCGACTCTCAGCTCGTGGTGAACCAGGTCACAGGGACTTACCAAATCAAGGAGCAGAGGTTGCAAAAATACCAGTCAGAAATCCACAGGTTAATGACCGAGTTCGACGAGTGCCGCTTCGAACAAGTCCCAAGAACACAGAACGCCGAGGCAGACGGCTTAGAAAAATTAGCCGCAGCCACTAGAAACTTCAACAAAGGAAGCATGGTCACCCTCCTCCATTCAGCCATTGATCACCCCGAGGTACTCTCTCTAAATTTGACTTGGGACTGGCGCAACCAATTTGTATCCTATCTGCAGGATGGAACACTCCCCCTCGACAAAAAAGAAGCCAAGAAGCTCCGCGTACAGGCCGCCCTATATTGCCTGATAAATCACGAGCTCTACGAAAGGACGTTTGGCGGACCCCTGGCCAAGTGTCTAGGGCCGCAACAAACGCGGCCAGTGCTCGAAGAGGTACATGAAGGACATTGCGGTGCCCATACAGGCAACCGCGCCCTCGTGCATTGCATAATACGAGCCGGCTATTATTGGCCCACTATGAAGAAAGATGCAGCAGAATATGTCCGCCGATGCGAACAATGCCAAAAGTATGCCCCATGATACATCAACCAGGAGAACCACTTCACTCGCTCACTTCCTCATGGCCCTTCATCAAATGGGGAATGGACATAGTCGGTCCCCTACCAGCGGGACGAGGAAAGGTACGATTTCTATTAGTTTTAACTGACTATTTTTCCAAGTGGGTGGAAGCAGGTGCGTACGCCCAAATACGCGAACAGGAAGTGATCGCCTTCATATGGAAAAATATTATATGCCGCTTCGGCATCCCCAAAGAAATTAGTTGTGACAACGGACGACAGTTCATCAGTCAAAAAACAACCGAATTCTTCTAGAAATGGCGCATCAAGAGGATACTCTCCATGCCATATCACCCTGCCGCCAACGGCCAAGCGGAATCCTCCAACAAAACAATATTAAACATACTAAAGAAGAAACTCGAGGATGCCAAAGGGCTATGGCCCGAGCTGCTACCCGAAGTATTGTGGGCACACAGGACCACACCCAAATCCAGCACGGGGGAAACACCGTACTCGCTGGTCTACGGAACCGGTGCGGTCATACCCGTCGAGGTCGGCGAACCAAGCCTAAGATATTCACACACCAGTGGATCAGAAAACGACACAAACAGGCTCCAAGACCTCGACGAAGCTGAGGAAAGGAGAGAAATGGCCCATATCAGAATGGGTGGCCCAAAAGCAACAAGTCGAAAGATACTACAGCAAGAGGGCCAAAATAAGACCACTCAAGGTGGGAGACTATGTCCTTAAAGCCAAGACATTGGCATCCAAAGACCCAAGTGAAGGGAAACTGGGCACCAACTGGGAAGGACCCTACAAAATCACAGTAGTAGCCGGCAAAGGCGCATTCCAGTTGGAAACAATGGAAGGGAAAACACTCCAAAACAACTGGAAAGTTACTCACCTCAAGTATTTCCACTTCTGAAAGGCTTCTCCCGAGTCGTACTCTTTTTCCCTTACCCGAGTTTTGTCCCAACCGGGTTTTCTCGGGGAGGTTTTTAACGAGGCGGCATAGGGGACACTTGGAGATACTTGCGAAACAAGTTTATCATATCAACCTCTCCTTACGACCTCCAGGCCGACATGATAAAGGGACTGGACTAGCTTGATCTCCAATGTATGAAAAGCTACGGCCATCTCCAATGTATGAAAGGCTACGGCCATCTCCAATGTATGAAAGGCTACGGCTATCTCCAATGTATGAAAGGCTACGGCCATCTCCAATGTATGAAAGGCTACGGCCATCTCCAATGTATGAAAGGCTACGGCCATCTCCAATGTATGAAAAGCTACGGCCATCTCCAATGTATGAAAGGCTACGGCCATCTCCAATGTGTGAAAGGCTAAGGCCATCAATTATATTAGGGCTAAGGCCATCGCCGCCAACGGTCGACCTAGATTCGACTACGGTGAGTAAACGACTTGACGACAGTCAAAGTCGCCTACATGGCTAAGGCCATCAATTATATTATGGCTAAGGCCATCGCCGCCAACGGTCGACCTAGATTCGACTACGGTGAGTAAACGACTCGACGACAGTCGAAGTCGCCTACATGGCTAAGGCCATCAGTTAAATTATGGCTAAGGCCATCGCCGCCAACGGTCGACCTAGATTCGACTACGGTGAGTAAACGACTCGACGACAGTCGAAGTCGCCTACATGGCTAAGGCCATAAATTATATTATGGCTAAGGCCATTGCCACTAACGGTCGACCTAGGTTCGACTGCGGTGGGTAAAACGACCCGACGACAGTCGAAGTTACGCACATGGCTAAGGCCATCAACAATATTAAAGGCCAAAAATATAAGGTACAGAAAGAAAAGAATAACAGCAAAAGTATAACTTCCATTATCATCCAAAAATACATGTACAAAAGGACCTATTTACGTCTCCAAATACAGCGAAACAAAATGAATACAAGTCCTAAGGGGCTTCGCCATTCTGTTTACCGCCTCCTGTCGGATCGCCATCTCGTCCATCGCCGTCCTCGGCCTGATAGGCCACAGAGATCCAAGAGCCGGATTCTAGACGGTTGACGTCTTCAGAGTTATAGCCCGCCCGGTCTGGGGAATCAGAACTATACCCACAGGTTTCACGAGCGACACGGACTATGCGCCGTTGCTCTTGAACCTCCGCCTTGGTGGCTCGACCCGCAGCTAAGAACTCCTCGAAGACGACCAATCTAGCCTCGGCGTATACCCACATATCATGCGCCTCACGACGCGCATCCTCATCAGGCCTTGACGCAGCAGCCCGTTTGAGGACTTCAATCTCAGCCGCCTTGGCATCGAGTTCGGAGGTCATGGCTGCAACCTTGATCCGCAAATCAGCGGCTTCCGCCGCTACCCCACGGCCAACCTCCAACTCTTGTTCTTTAGACTGGAGAAGAGTCTCCAGCTCAATATTCCGGGCCAGGGCGGCCATCAGCTGCTCATCGATCTGCTCTAACTCGGCCACCCTCCGTTTCAGTTGGGCCTCCGACTGCTCCAGACCCTCACGAAAAACCCGAAATTCCGGGTCCTGCTTGAGTAGGTCCGCTAGCGCTTGATGCTTGACTCGGCACCGCCGATATTTCTTTACCACCTTGTTAAAGGTGGCTGCCTTCCTTTGCGCTCGCCGCCCCCTCTCTATCTCCAAAATGAGAGTTTAGAAAAGAGGAAAAGGATGAAAGGCAAGTCAGCATGCATCAAAATTTATTTTACGATGCATGAAGAGAATCGAAAAATACCTGTAAGGCCGCACCGGCAACCCTCCGGGATAGTTCCCCGTCGCTAACCCCTTGTAACGTTTCACGCTCAGTGGCCGCACATAGCAGGGTCATATCCGCTGCGGCCTGCTCGCTGTGTTGCAACAGGTTATACCCCTCCGGGATCAGAATTCGACGGTTGGATCTACCTACCGTCATCCCTACACGGGCCGGACCCCGCGTTGACGCTTCTGCATCTGCCTGGGCCTTGGGCGACCTCAGGGCCCACCCTCTCGGCATCATCGTCCGCCTCCCCAACGGCAGCCGACGAGCCGCTCTCCGGAATGCGTGTTGACCTGGCGTCGAGAACGGCCCCCCTATGAGGAGCCGACCTCCCGAAACGGATGGCATCCGCCATAAAAACTGGCCTTGACTCTCGACGGGGCTCGCTCGCCCCCTCATCTGCCGTGGCTATCCCCTTGTCGGTTATCAACTGACGTCTTTTTCTTTCCGGCATCTCCTCGCTCTTAGAAGTCTCCTCCAAAGCCCGAGGGGATGGTGTCGAAGGAGTCGCTCCCCTCGCGGACGCCGTCACGGGCAGCGGTTGAGGAATCTCCGCGGCACCATCACTGGGCGAGCCGCAGGGAATGTATCCATCTTCAGAATCAGTACCCGCCCCAGGTAAGATGACGACGCTCTTTTTCTTCTTCTTAGGGGCGCTCCGACCTGCCAACGCGAATAAGTCATAACAAATACGTAGGGAATCCCCAAACCGTAGCCAAAGAATTACCTGACGGGCCGTACTGCCGAAGAAATGCAGCCGAGGTACGGCACTCCTCCGCATAGGGTATTATTCTTTCCACCCACGATTTAATGTCATCAACGAGCTGGGGTGGAGAAACCCTCGCTGCGAATAAAAAAGAGGAAAGAAAAACAAAGGTCACTGTGGCCGTATGGTCGAAGGCGCAAGCAGCACTAAAATCTACAAGTAGAAATACTTACGTTCTGGATTCCATCTTTCCGGGAACCCCTCGGGATTCGACACTAGGTGCTCCGTCCTGATGTAGAAATATTTACGCCAAAAGCAGCGGTTGGGCTTATCATCGGCTTTAACGACCAAGCCCTTTGCGCCACGACCTTTCAACTGCAGCATGGTACCCCTCAGGTAACCAGCGATGAACAACTGTAAGAGGTGGTGGACCGAGACGCTGCACCCAGCCCTGGCCGCATAAGTGGTCATGATACGGCACACCTTCAAAGTATAAGGAGTGAGCTGGGCCGGACACACATTGTAAAAACGGGCAAAGCTCCTCCACCAGAGGGTAGAACGGAAGGTCGTAACCGATCAAGAACGGGTACTCATAGAAGGTGCAATATCCAGGCCGGTGCACATTGGCATAATCCGTCTCGGCCGGGACCATTTCCACGTGGTCCGGAATATGGTGCGTCTCTCGCAGATCATCTAAATGGGATTGTACTAAGACGTTGTGCTCCCAGGGAAGATCAGGGTTTTTAGTTGGAAAATCCCTGCGAACGTGCGTCTCCTTCGGAAGGACATTGTCTACGCTGAGAGGAACAAGGGCCTTCTCCGCCTTTTCCCCTTCACCACCGGAAGATGGCGAAACCCTAGACGGGGCATTATCTTTGGCCTTTTTATTATTTTGTCCGCGTTTTGTCATGATTATACTACTTGAGAAACGAAGCACTGACGATAGGAAGTGTGGTTTCAACAGAAGTGGGAGAGTCCCTCACGAAATAACGGTTACAGGAAAGAAAGGCAAAGGAGTGTATCAGAAAATACTTTTCAGAGGCTTGAAAGTGGAATCAGATCAAACCTCTCTCATACTTATAAGGATAAGTTGCACAGGAATCGAAGAGTCATGATTCAAAACGTGTGCCGGAAACCAAAACGTCACTTCATCCTCTGAACCGCCTCGGGGGCAAATATAATGATGATGCATACAGGCGATGACATCATTCCAAAAAGGAAGCCACGCGTCAGCGGCTCAACAACGTCATATGTTTCACTTCATTCATATTGCCGCCCCTGGTCGAGGTCAAATTCTCCTAAGCCGAGGTTCGTATTTCCGCCCGTCGAAGACGCCCACCGAACGCGTCTCCAACGAGCGGAGGGACTAACTGTATAGGGTCAAATTTGACCCTCAGTATCTCTACGCTAGTGGGTACGCCCAATGAATGTACGCCGACCAACGTAGCGGGTACGACTCGGCCGTGAGGACAAAAGCGACATCGTTTAGAACTCAGCGTCCACGATAGGGAGGCGTTACCTATTTTTGTAACTTTTTGATTCTTTCGAGGAAGGTCTCCTATTATATAAAGGAGACCTCCACATTGTAAAAGGGGGGATCTGATCTAATACAACTCTCTCATTTTTCTGGCTTTCTCTCTCTATATCTCTACCTCTAACGAAAATATCTTATTGGTAAACAATATCACTTTGCAATATCAGATCTACAACAATATTATCATCTTTGCATCTCTAGGCTTATTATATTTGATTACGATTTACCCCTTTTCTATTTTTGATTGTTTTATCGCTTACAAAGTATATCGTTAACTTTTGAGCCAAACAACTATATTTCCATTACTTTAGTTATTTGCTATGCAACATCGACAATACGACAATTCAAATCAAATAAACTCAACGTAGCCTAATATGAGTGTGTCAGCAGCTTACTAAACTAAGTTGGATATAAAGCTTTAGCATTTTATTTTCTTGCATTGGAAATATTAGGGGTGTTTATCAGGCGGATTGGACGGATATTTACTTTAACGGTTTGACTTATCGATTTTATAAATGTGATAATCCTCTAGCCAACCAATACGATATCGGGCAGATTGATATCGGATTAGCGATTATCGGGCAATTTATCAGATTATCCATTAAGGGAAAATTTGGAGTAAAGTATCACATCGGCTTTGTCTTCGCAATGATTTTGAATAAAGTAAATGAAGCCCTTTGTATTGAAAACTGAACTAACTGAATAAGATTCAAAAATAGAAATTGAACCCCAATAAAGACGCTCATGAAAGATGAACTAACTGAGTAAGGCTAAAATTTCTTGATTTTGCTTTGTCTTTGCAAATCAAGTTCATTCAAAGTTGGAATGGGTGTAGTATTTGGGCAACTATATTATGAACCACCTTTAGCTTAAATCATATACTTCTATATATGGAAGTAGCAGACTAGCAGTATTACTCTGCCCCAACTAACTTAAATTCAGTCCTACATCAAAGGTCTACATCTGACAGATCATGACGGGTTCCATATACCTTGGATCAACCAATAAATATTACTTTATATACATAGAGGTAAGAGTGTAAATATAAAAACTATTAACGAGTTAACGGTTTATCCGATATAGAAATTGAGTAATGCACCGTTAAACCGTTAATTATAAAATTTCAATCCCTTCACCGACCATTACCCCGATAATACGATACCAATAAGCCATAGGCCGTTTTCGCTGCTCGGTTAACGGTTACAGTTCGTTTTGAACAACCCCTAACTAGAATAGCACTTGGGCACGTTTGTAACAATGTTTGGAAGGAGAGGGAGTGGTAACAACTAACAGAGAGTAGATACGAAATTGCATCAAGACCAAGCCTAATATTCTTATCACTGTTTCCATTATTTTCTCTAGCCGAGGGTCTATCAGAAACAGCCTCTCTGACCTTCCAGGAGTCGGGGTAAGGCTGCGTATATCTTATCCTCCCTAGACCCCACTTGTGGGAAACTACTGGGTTTGTTGTTGTTGTACTGTTTCCATTAGTTTAAACTTCAGTAACAAAGTAATATTAGCAATTAGCAATTAGCAACAATATATTTCGATTAGTTTCTCAAATGAGAAAAGGTAGCAACGGGAGAAAGCCATAGATAAGTAATGCATTTTTAACTCAAAATTTGAACAGGAACAAATCAAATAAAAACTTTACATAACAGCTCATAATTTCATATACTTCCTCTTATTATCAGGAGTTTTAATTTTACATCAGTTATACCTGTGTGGCTGTGTCCAGTCATGTAAAGATGGTTGCTATACTTCCCTTTCTCTTCTACTATTTCTTTCTTGTAAAACAAAATTTCACTCCAATTTTTTCTTTTCTTTCTTCACCAGTGTGCATGAAGGACAGGAGTAGCCATATGTGTTCTTCGCTTTTTTGTTCCGGAGTCCTTTCTCTTCTTTCCATCTGTTCTTTAACAGTGCAAACAAACTGCAAAGTGTGTGGATTTTGGTCAAATTTTATTCATGAGATGGTCTAGATTGATATTAGTATGGATACGGAAAAATCCTTCTAGCATTAAATAGAATAGACATAGACATTGGAAGAATAAATATAGATAGAAATAGATAGTGGAAGAATTTAAAAAAAAAACGATGAACTTTGACACCTTTGGATAAAGACATAGACAAGGGAAGAATAAATATAGATAGAAATAGATCGTATAATCTTATATGTTTTGAATGCGCGTATGGATCAAATATTTTAGATGACAAATCGATTCTAACATGGAACACTAAAGATACTTATTCCTTTCTTTTTCTTTCCGTGTAAAATGCTACAGCAGGAATAACCACTTGACGAACATCAGAAACTCTGAGGTCCAACAAATTATACAATACTTCAACATGCACTCCTAAATGATACTCGCGACTGAGCCATACACAATATCAAGGCAAAATGGCGTAATGTAATAAACAGTCTCGTGTCCGTTCACACACATTTGAAGCTAGCTGTAATTTAAGCTACTGCTGTCTACACATAGTACAATCTAATTCTCAATGCTACCCAAACATAGTACAATCTAATTCTCTAATAAGAATAACCAGAGTGTCTACAAATAACAGTATCAACAGACATAGGCAGATCAAGAATTCTTGCAGCTGCATAAAAAAGATATATTTGTATACCTTTCCTTTAGCTATTTGTACACAAGTTACTAGTCCACATCCTAACTTGGAATGTCATTGATATGTTTCAAGATGATTCCCCATTTAATTGCGTGACACGTGATGTTATAGAACTAACAATGGAAGTGTAAATTTGGTCAAGCTGAAGCATATGTAAATCAAGAAACATACTCCGGTGAGAAATTTTGGAACAACGAATTTACCATACTGCACTTGAGTGTTCTCTTAGTTGAGGTTCCAGTTTCTACATTTGCAATGAACCTTGGCAAGAGCAGCCATATAATCATCAGACCTGATAACGATATTAATAAGACGCTCTTTGTCATGCTTTCATATATTTCTAAAAACAAACAACAAGTACACTGAATTTGCATATATCTAGCTAAAAAAAACCCTTCATCAAACCTTGATCCATAAGCCGATTGACAAGCAGCAATTAAATGAACTTTAGCTGCATCTGGCTCTTTCTGCAAATTAAAAAACAACAAAATAGCTCATCATGTAAGCCGTTGGAGTTCCAGTATTCAAAGTTTAAGTAGAAAATCTGATAGTAATCTCTCAAAGGCCATTCTTATGCAAATTTAACCATTGTGGATGTTTCAAATATTCTCCTTTACTGTAGGAAGAAACTAATATTTATCCTCAATTTAGTTCCATTGACAAGGAGAACATCTTATTTGGAATAAAGTTATTCACTGTGCTAATATTCTTTCTGCTTTGACTTCATAATTGCCATCATAAGAAAATTAAGCAGCATGTGACTATTGATTCAGCTTGAAAGAATCACATGACCATACGTATGTGAGGCCACAGTGGAAGACGGTATTTCAGTTACTTGCATAAAAGACTATCAAAAGCAACCCTGTCAGTTTACATCAATCAAAATAGTCGCTACTCTACCTCAGTGTTGAGAATAAAATCATGGCATACACAATTCAAAAAAAAAAGTATCGGATATACAGGTTGATTCTCAGAGTACTGTGTGCATTGTGAAAGTAAGCAGGGGTCATGATAAGCTAAATTACTTTCAGTTCCAAGAGCAATCTGGCAGAAGAATCATCCATAATGAACGTAGGGTCTAGGGATAAGTAAAAACCTGGGATTCGTAGTACAACCCAGCGTACAGAGAAGCATAGAAATATTCATTTGGCTGTCCACTTGAAAATGCAGCAACAAGCTTCAGAATTAAGGAATAATTTGTAGTTAGTGAAAATATTCACACCAACCAAAGCTCCAAATTAGAGGAAATCCATATAGTATAGATCATTGGTACAACTTATAAATAATTTAAAATAGAGTTAAAAAAGGGGCTGTCATAATTTAGTAACAATCACTACGCTCTCAGTTTAGGATATATTATAAGAAAAGTTGGATTGAAATAAACACGAATGTTTTTAAATAAATCTCGTTAAGAAACACTTTCATAATTTGGTAAGAATCACCAGGCTCTCAGTTGTAAGTTATATGAACATGCACCTGAAGGAGTTGAGCCAATCTCAAGTACAAGAACAAGAGAGTGAAAGTGAATGAGATTGAATAATATTGCCTACTTCGGCTAGTATTAGTTTATGACCTGGGTAAGAATTGAACAAGCACTAGAACAAACTCACTTGAAACTAGCATCAAAAGCTACTGCAATTAAGTAGTGATATTAAATGAATTTCTTTCGTCTGACAACAAAACCAAATTCCATACCTTTTCCGGGTCACCACCATCTTTAAACATGTTATAAGCTTCTCGCATGACTGGTCGTGAATCTCTACCTACCTGCACACATCAGATAAGCTGTTGGAAGGTTCAAATTTGAGTTGTTGTAAGTAAATATACAAATAGAATCTTGAAATTGGCTACAATAAGAGGCTTGATCAAATCATTCTACACATAATGGAATCTCAATAGAGTAAAAAATTCTCAATTTGAAGTATTAGTACAAACTAACTCTTAGAACATGACGAAGTTTCATTTGATAGACATACTTGGGTATCAGTGAGTCAATCAATACCCAGATATGGACTCAAAAAACATCAATCATCTATTAATAGGCATAAATGCAGAACAGAATTTTGATAGTCTAGCTATGCAGACGATGTCATTTACCTCAAGATATCTTTTTCTCGCTTCACCAACTCCATACAGTTGAGCTTCACAGAGGAAGCACCATATTGACTCCTCTGTGTCATTTGGGTTCTGGGCAACATCTAAACGGAATTGTTCCGCACCCTCCTCATACCTAACCAGAGACAACCAGTTTCTGAATAAAGGCCCAAAAATTAAATACAAAAGATAAGTGGAAAAGTTATTACCTATCAAGATAATATAGAGACAACCCTCTTTGCCAAAGATCTGATTACCCAATAAACGATCACAATCAATAAAAGTTAATGTCCATCGTTATTATAGCTTGCAGCAAAAACACAAATAAATTTGGAGTGCATTTCTTTTAACTGTAGTTCTGTAAGTTTCATTTGCTTAACAATAGGACAACAAATAATGCACTTTAATTTATATCAATTAATTAAGAAGCTCACATGCTTTCTGGCGAGGATCAAGTTCAATTGCCTTGTCAAACTCCACCAAAGACCCTAACACATCGCCCTTCATTATAGAACCAAAAACTATTGATCTCTAAAATCAATTGAACCAGTAATAAGAAAATCAGTAAGCTGAAAGAGAAATCAAGAATAATTACCTGTCTGAAAAGTTGCATTCCCTTTCGAATTGCCATTACAGCATCGCGAGCTGAGTTACCACTTGTTAATGCATCCCAGAGCCCAGAAACTGAGGGCAAGAATAGTCTTCTGGTCAAAGCTGGTAGTGGATTGTGATAAGTCTGAATTCTTGAAAAAGTGGTGCCCAAGAAAATTTCACCATTCTGAAACTTTCTTGAGTATAGAGGCAAAGAACTTGAAGAAGGGCCGTACTGAAAGGGTTTGAGGACTACAGAAATAGTGGATTTGGGATGAAGGGTGTGGGTTAGTGCCATTATGGAAAGGTGAGAAAGATGATAAGGTAACAACAGCTAAAGGCGCGGAGCCTCTGTTTGTTAGGACTGCTCACAGGGGAAGATGTTTTTCACAAAAAATACTCCTTTTAAAAAATAAAAATAAAAAAAATAAAAAAAAAACTCTCATTTCTGAATGATTTTTCAGTGTTTAATTGAATATAACAGTAGGTGACGAGAACAAAAAAAAGAAGAGAATATAATCGTAGGTGACATACACTAATTGTACAATTGGGTAAGATAAAGTATGAAAATTCTATTTTTGTTATAAATAGTATTTTATTTATGGTGAATTTAGAGAGATTTTAGAGTTTGTTAACTTTGTGGCTAAGTCACTTTTCCCTTATTAATAGAGTGGTTATATTCCATTGTAATTCATCCCAAATCAACCCTAGGCAACCCCGGCATCGCCAACGTCACGGTCTTAGGGTGACAATCCAGAATAGGTTAACACGACGACAACTAACCATGCCTTATATCATGTCAAATCAACCATGCTGAGTAGTAAAAGATCAACTCTCGTCTCACAACCCCCAATAGTCACCAACACGAACCGTTACACACGGTCCACAATAATAGAATCACCTACCGGTGCAGATACATGAATATGCGTAGCTAAAGAATTACGGGGCATATCCAAATAACGAGCAAAGTATGATGACGTATATGAATAAGTGGAACCATGATCAAATAATATTGAAGCATTCGTGTGGCATACTGAAACAATATACGTAATCATAACATCAGAAGTAACTGCCTCTAGCCTGGCGGGAAAAGCATAGCATCGAGCCTGACCACCACCTGATCGACCTCCCCCTCTAGGGCAACCTCGAACTGCCTGAGTCCCACCCCAAGATGGCTGAGTGGGTTGTGTAGTAATTGGGGCAGAAGTAGTAGCATGACCTCTCTGCTGCATGGGACCTCCGACAAAACAAGGGTAATACCTCCTCACATGCCCCAACTCCCCATCCTCGAAGCAGCCTCGATCTAGGGATGACTGCGAAGCCTAAACCTAACCTCGAGATATAGACTAACCACTAGAAGAACCCGGTACTCATGAACCCTAAACTGATGGAGCACGGTAAAAACTTTGAGCTGGGAGTGCACTGAAAGATGACTGAACCGGACGAGTAGTCTATGAACCATGGCTAGCTGATGCACCACGATGAACCGAACGAGCCATCTGAGCAGGCTTATAAGGACGACCTCTATTGTGATGTGACTGATCTCCAGATGAAGTACCACTGAAACCACCTGAAACACGGGACCTCTTGTTGATGGGTTTTCAACGTCTTTGCCTTATGCTTCTTATGTTTTAATGATCTAACAAACTTATTGACAAGAACCAGATAGAGAACCTGACCCATCTTGCATACATTTCAAATGAACATGTTCAGCCTGATTTCCAGCAAATGAGTGAACAACCACAAGGAAGAACACAACAGGGACCTGGTCCCTTAGGGTTCCGTCAACTGTACAGCTGGAACATAACAGCAGAAGGTGACTGTCCGCAACTATTACAAAGAGGAACACAACAGGGACCTTGTCCCTTGAGTTTCTCTAACAGAAGTACAAGTCAACTATACAGTTGGAACGCAACTGCACAAAGTGACTGTCCGCAACTGTACACGCGACAGTGCAGTAGACAGTGCAGCAGTCACTTCTCATTGGGAAGAAGCGTGTATCAAGAATTGACATCACCATTGTGATATCTTTTGGAGTATAACAACCTGGTGCAAGGCACAACATATTGCCTTGTGCATTCAGTGATATTCTGTCAAGCATTAAAGTGTTCATCCGGCATTAAAGTCACTGGTGTACAAACTTTGAGCTGGGAGTGCACTGAAAGATGACTGAACCGGACGAGTACTCTATGAACCATGGCTAGCTGATGCACCACGATGAACCGGACGAGCCATCTGAGCGGGCCTATAAGGACGACCTCTGTTGTGATGTGACTGAGCTCCAGATAAAGTACCACTGAAACCACTTGAAACACGGGACCTCTTGCTGATGGGTTTTCAACGTTTTTGCCTTATGCTTCTTATGTTTTGATGATCTAACAAACTTATTGACAAGAACCAGATAGAGAACCTGACCCATCTTGCTTACATTTCAAATGAACATGTTAAGCTTGATTTCCAGCAAATGAGTGAACAACCACAAGGAAGAACACAACAGGGACCTGGTCCCTTAGGGTTCCGTCAACTATACAGCTGGAACATAACAGCAGAAGGTGACTGTCAGCAACTGTTACAAAGAGGAACACAACAGGGACCTGGTCCCTTGGGTTTCTCTGACATAAGTACAAGTCAACTATACAGCTGGAACGCAACTGCACAAAGTGACTGTCCGCAACTGTACACGCGATAGTGCAGCAGACAGTGCAGCAATCACTTCTCCTTGGGAAGAAGCGTGTATAAGAATTGACATCACCATTGTGATATCTTTTGGAGTATAACAACCCGGTGCAAGGCACAACATATTGCCTTGTGCATTCAGTGATATTCTTTCAAGCATTAAAGTGTTCATCCGGCATTGAAGTCACTGGTGTGTCAAGAACAAGAAGACAACTCCACTAAAGGACCAGTTTCACAACGAGTCTATGTGTATCCGTAATTGAGTTGTAATCTTGTTATTTGTTCTTCATTGTAACTCCTATCCTGCTTTCTTAGAAGCTATATTTTAGGAAACCAAAATCCGTAAACTTTCTGAGTTTATGTTGTGACTAGGTTTAGTCATAAGTTTAAAGTCTTTGTAACTAGAGAGTCACAAAGTGGCTTGTGGTACGAGTACCACAAGTTAGTCAAGTTAAAGTCTTTGTAATAGAGTTATTACAAAGTGGCTTGTAATAGTTACATTACAAGTTAGTGAAGTTGAAAGCCTACAAGTATAGGTCGTGGTTTTTTGTCCCCTTGTGTGGGATTTTTCCACGTAAAAATCCCTTGTCTCTTTTACTTACTGCTTAGTAAAGTATTCTCAGTAGAAACTTATAAAGGATCATGTGCTCTATAGTTTGGTGGACTCATAGAAGCTGTCACTTGCCCTCCCGCTCCTCGTGCTTAAGCCTGCGAACCGACTCCAAGCGCCTAGCAATCTCGACCACCTTGTCAAATCTAACATCCGTCTCAGCCTCTCGAGACAAACTGAAGCGTAGGCCATAGTTGAGGCCATTAATAAACCTCATGATCCTCTCTCTCTCTCTCTCTCACCGGGAACTAACCATAGGTTCCAGTATTATTACAAGTTTCGACGAAGTGTGTAATGTGTTGCCTTGAATTTCCTTTACTATCGAATTGTTGAAATTTTGGAGGTTAGTAACCCGTATGCATCTTCAAACTATCAATTCATGAAGTGTATGTCTTCGCATATGTGAGAGAATACTTGGCAGCAATATCGTACTTGTCTTTAGTGGTTCCCATAGTGAAGTCTTTCAACTAATCAATGGGAATTGCCCTGTCAGATGAAATTTGAAGTTCCTTAGGTGTCATTATTTGCCTTGCGGATGAGTCTCCTTTATCTTGCATCATAGGGAGCTTCCCAGGTGCATGACTTGAATCTCCCTCCATCATGCTTTCAATGCTATTTGTCAGCTTGACAATTTTATTATCTTGATCTTGCATATGCTTCGTTAACTCCTCAATTGCCTTTGTTAAATTTGCGAGTTTTTCTTCAACAGCTGAATTGTTAGTCACCATTGGTTGGTTAATTGTCGTGGATGGTGGAGTAAAGCATGGATTTTCTTTTACACCATACTTTGAGTGGCACAACTCATGTGGAGTGATTGGAGTAGATCCAGTGATCAAGACATCATCACTATCTTGTATGATGAGATTCTTAGATCTAGTGGGGCTAAGTAGAGCCAATGTCTTTTCAATAATTTCAGCAATGTTCGCTCCTTCTTCCAACTCAGTTGAAAAGGACCTTGCCCCCTTTGAGGATCGAAAATCAAATATAGAAACCGGCCCAGACGGAATTTGAAAAGCATGTTGTCCGAGAAAGTTTGCTTTGTTCCTAGTGATAGGTCATATGCTTTCCATAGTAGCGTCTAGCAAGTTTTTCACATCAGAGGAAAACTTGGAATTTGTAGCCTTAGTAGTAGCGAATTTGAAATTGGTCTTCTTAGGAGCCATTTCAGTGTGTTCTTAAAATTTGGTAATTGAAGAGATGCGGGGTAGAGGTCGTCCCACCGGGTGTGCCAAAAATTTGTAACAAAAAAGTTTCGCATAGAGAAAAATAAATAATCAAGATAAGAAAATTGCTTAACAAATGTAGTATTTGGTTTTAATAAATGATGAGTGTTACAATCTCCATAATATTCCTCTAATTCTTCGAGAATATAATATAAACTATCTTGATGAGCTTGATTTTGATTTTGATTCAAGGGCTTGTAAAGCATGGTCTTGAATCTCCGTCTTGAACTTGATTTAATTATCTGTCACGAACAAGTAATTTGATCTTGAACACCTTGGTAACTGGTTTGCCTTCGTCTTGATCTTGAACTTGAACTTGTAGCTTGAGTGCTTGAACTTGTAGTTTTGGGGAGAAATCTGCAGCCTTTGATCCACAAGCTCTATGCTTGATTCTTGTTCTCACTTCTGGTGTCTTCTACCTTTATGAAAACCTCTATTTATAATTGTAGGGAGCAGTGTGGCTTTACGTTTTAATTAGTCTGTTTGAACTGACCAATACCAACTAGACACTTGTCACAACTCTATTGGTTGTTGATTTGACTTGGTATGCCACCCTTTCTTGACCAATGGAATGATTTCATTGGCTCATTTATTTGGCTTGGATTGCCACATCAGTTGACACGTGGCATGAGCCTGGGCTTTAAGATGGGCCAATAGTTATTTGGGCCTAATAAATTGGGTTTATCATTAGAACCTAATTAAATGGACTAGACCAATATATTTGGACTACTTTCTAAATCCAAGTGTATTAGCCATAATATTTGTTTGGAATTTATTTTAAATTTAATATAGTCCAAAATAGTTAGATTTAATAAAATTTATATGTTTACAAGTACAAGATTCAAAATATCTAATTTTTAGTGTGAATTCGATTATAAACTCTTTAAAAGTTTTAAAATACATTTACAAAGTTTAAAACTACAATAAAGTACTATAAGTCAATATACTAGTAACTCGATATATTTGAAAGGAGTTTGAAAACTTTTAATTAAAGAAAGTATTATTTAACTACCCAAATAGTACAGATAGAGGCAGGGGCGTACGCAGGAATTTTTATAAGCAGTGTCAAAATTCATAGAAGAATTGGAATATAACCTTGACTATCATATTTTTAGACAAGAAATAGCCTTAGTCTATTGATTTTGTTGAGTCTTAAGTTAGAAAGGGTCCTGAGTTCAATTCTACTTCATCAAAAATTTTAACTACAAAGGCTCTCTCAAATATTTGCAAAAAAGAAATGTGCTAGTTGAGGTTTGAACCTTTGACCTCTTAGAGCAAAATCAAGCACATAACAAACACACCAAAACACAATTTAAGTCAAATAATGTCATTTTTTCCCACTTATCCGTTTTCGTATAGTATTAATACATAAGTTTCGTAAAATTTTCCAACGAAGTGGTATCATGACACGGCTTCGATATGCATGCATCCGCCCCTGGATTGAGGAAGCACTACCAAATACTTTGTCGAATATAATTTTTGGTTATCATTCATATGCAGCAACCTTAATTCCATGGATTTGCGGGGCACACGTCTGTGTTACTTTCATTCCAGATACGCTAATTTTTGAAAACAGTTAGTGGCAGAAGTGTCCGATGATATATGGCAGAAATTTTTTCCTACGACTTATTCTTCAATTTCTCTACATTTTCCACGCGTATACGTATCTAGTTTTCCGATACTATAGTGAATTAAGTTCAATATCAAGCTAAAACCTTATTAGTTCATGTTACCCACTATATCTGGGAAAAAGTAAGTTGGCAGTCAATTTGGAAAATTGATGAACATGTAAGTTTTGAGCCTTAGAGGAGCTTTAGTGACAATGGCGAAGCTAGAAATTTTCTCAAGAGTGTTTAAATTTAAAAGAAGTGAAAAACATTTCCGACAAAGGGTGTTCAATATGTGTTATATACCTCTAAAATATAAATATTTTACCTCAGTGTAATTTTTCGACGAAGGATGTTCAACTATGTGGCTTCGCCATTGTTTAGTGACGAGAAAAATTCCAACCATCCTAGTCCTGCCCTGTTCGCACCTCACTGCTTCACAATCAATTGTGCCTGAAATCTAAAAATGCTTTTGTATGCTTACTTTTTTTCAAAGCATCTTATTAATCTTATTCTTAACAATTCTGTCACTCTTCAAGCTATAAATCTATAAATAGAGGGATTAATTGCACGTCGACCTGGACAAAATCAGTGTTACAACCATGGCTAAAGTTCATTCATTACTTCCATTTCTCATGTTTTTTTCCTTTTTCTTTCCAGCAAATGCAATCTCCCCTTTTTCTTCAGAATCCTTTTGCAGCTATACACCTTTCCCCGAATTTTGCAAATACACGTTACCGATCAACAAATCTGCTACTATTCATGACTATGGCCGTCTCTCTCTTCACCATTCCTTATCAATGAATGATCATCTCCTTTCTTTGGTCAATGCCGATCTCTTTAATCTTCGATATGCATTGCCTGAAACCACCATTCGTGCCCTCGAGGATTGCCAACTTCTCTGCAGCTTGAACCATGACTTTATTTTAAGCGCCATTCAGTCCATCCATTCTACAAACACGCTTGAAAGGTTAAACTGTTAGAAAGAGCACACTTTAAATTACTTAATCATATTATCCATCATGGTTTGATCCTCTTCTTTTCATGGGCCAATATATATATATATATATATATATATATATATATATATATATATATATATATATATATATTTTCGTGGCTATGAGATTTGAAACGTGGCAGAACGTCATGCAGCTATGTTACGAATCATATTGATTTGTATGTCCTATCTTATTTAAAAGTATAAGCGGTTAGAGAAGGCACGTTTTTAATTACTTAATTATATTTTGTATCGACAGGTTACAAGCTGAAGACATTCAAACTCTGTTAAGTGCCATATTAACCAACCAAGAAACTTGTTCCGATGGTCTCAAAGATGTAGCTGTTGGTACAAGCGTGACAAATATGCTTCTATCTCCATTATCGGATGGGACCAAATCTTTTAGCATTTCATTAGCACTTTTCATGCATGGTTGGGGTTATTCCGCTATCAAATCCAGATCACTATCAGAGAAGAAATTTCCATTTTCTGGTGGAAGGAAACTGCTTCAGTCAAATGAATATGGTGTGAATGTGAATCAAAGGGTGATTGTGAATCCTGATGGAAGTGGTAACTACATAACTATTAATGATGCTGTGGCTGCAGCTCCCAACAATACTGCTGCAGGTAGTGGTTATTTCTTGATTCATGTGGTGGCTGGTGTTTACGAAGAATATGTTTCCATTCCCAGTAACAAACGGTATATTATGATGACGGGTGATGGGATCAACAGGACTATTATTACTGGAAACAGGAGTGTGGCTGATGGTTGGACTACATTTAATTCTGCAACATTTGGTAACTTTATTGATTATATCCATTCGATCATTTTCAAGATTTTCTTTCATTTTCTTATATTTTTCCCATATCAATCATTGACTTGGCGTCAAGCAGCAGTTAAGTATTTTAAGGTAAAAAATATACAAATTTGAAAGACATTGGCTATATATGTGTGTGTGGGGGTGGGGGTGGGGTTGGGGTGGGGGGGGGGGGGGTAGTTGGTATTTAGTTCATTGAAACTAGGCGGTCACAACAATTCTATGCAAGTCATGTCAGCTACTCATATTGAAAGTTCTAGTTAAAGCCGCAAGTGAAATGTTCCTACGTATATACACATTATCACATTAATTTCTAGAGAATTGTTTCTATGTGGTCATGTTTTCTAAAAGGGTTATATTGTAGGTAGCATGTTACATCCTGATTTTTTAGGTTATTACGTGGTTTTTCGGTGTTGTCCCGTATTTTTTCTAAGTAGTTATTATTATGGTACCTATGCTTGCCAGAGCCGAGGGTCTATTTGAAACAGCCTGTCTACCTCCATAAAGGTAGGGATAAGTTTTGCGTACTCACTACCCTCCCCAGATCCCACTATATATGTGGGATTATACTGGGTATGTTGGTGTTGTTGTTACTCTCACTTGTTATGAACAACATATATAGTTATTTTTAGAATGCCCTAAAAGTATAAATTTTTATTTTTTTTTTACACTATCAATATACATAATTTAAACCCTTAAATTGTTAACTTTCTTTGGCAGCTGTAACCGGGAAAGGCTTCGTTGCTATAAACATAACCTTTAGAAACACGGCAGGATCAATCAAGCACCAAGCGGTAGCTATAAGAAGTGGTGCAGACATGTCCACATTTTATAGCTGTAGCTTTGAAGGGTACCAAGACACCTTGTACACTCACTCCCTAAGGCAATTTTATAGAGAATGCGATATTTATGGGACAGTAGATTTCATATTCGGGAATGCTGCTGTAGTGCTACAAAATTGCAACATTTATCCGCGTCTCCCAATGCCTAATGAATTCAATGCTATTACAGCACAGGGAAGAACGGATATCAATCAAAACACTGGAATTTCTGTCCAAAATTGCAGCATCAAAGCTGCCCAAGACTTGGCTTCTACTCAAACTTTTCTAGGGAGGCCATGGAAAGAGTACTCGAGAACGGTGTATATACAATCATTTATGGACAGTTTGATTGATCCTGCTGGTTGGTCTCCTTGGTCAGGAGATTTTGCTCTCAATACATTGTATTATGCTGAATACGCCAACACAGGGCCAGGGTCTGTGACCACTAATAGAGTCACTTGGCAAGGCTACCATGTGATAAATGAGACGGATGCTGTCAACTTCACTGTTTCAAGTTTAATTCAAGGAGATGTTTGGTTGCCTGCAACTGGAGTTCCTTTTACTAGTGGCTTACTTTGATAAGCGGCTAATGTTTTTTTTGTTCTGCAATTTGAAAGTTCTTTGTTAATTCAACCTATTAAATTTTTATATAAGAAAGAATATTGTCACTGAAGGATTTTATATTATTTGAGGCATAGTACTATTTTTACCACTATGTTCTGTTTAGTAGAATATACAATATCCCAACCCCGCAATTTTAGCCTTTGCATTCTGTTTCATGTTCCGAAAACTTGGATAGGTTCGTATTATTTTGGGACTTGTCGGCATAATTTGGAGGGTTCTTGGGGTTGCTCCAGTGAATTTTGGCATATTTGGGGAAAGTTAAAACATTATTGAAAACTGGTGCTGGTGCAGCTGCAGAGGTGAGCTGCACCTGGGGCCTGCACCTGCCCCGGATGCATTATATGTGCCTCTGTGCCTGGTGCCTTTTTAGGCCAAAATCTCAGTTTAATATAAATAGCTCCATTTTGTGATTTTAGTTCATCCTCCATTAATTTTAAGACTTAAGAATTCGATTTTGAGGGGAATTGTATTTGATTATCATCCATGACGTCGGGGTAAGTAATTCTAACTCATATTTATGATTATATCATGAATCCATCTATGGATTTACCTTAAAAACATGGATTGAAGGTGAATGATGATGGAACTATCACTACTAGAATTCCGAAAAAAAGCAACCAGCAAAAGCGACCAACGTAGGTCGCTTATTGGCCAAAAAGCGACCAAAAAGCGACCAACCATGCCTGGTCGATATTAAGCTGGTCCCTTTACCTTAGGGACCAAAGTTGGTCGCTAAATAACGACCAACGTTGGTCTCCCAGGTAAAAAGACCAAATTTTCCGGGTAAAGCATATAGCGACCAACTTTGGTCGCTCAAATATTTTAATATTATATATTTGGCGACCAAAGTTGGTCTCCAGATGTAAATAACGTTTTATTTTTATTTATTTTTAATCATATTAAGCGACCAACTTTGGTCGCTATATTAATAAATGTTATAATTTTT
>NW_017673669.1:51223-108044 GCF_001879085.1 Nicotiana attenuata
ATCTAAAGGTTCAACTACATATACCTAAAAAATTCTAATTTATAATACTAAAATTTACAATTCATAAACAAAAATTCCAATTCATATCCTAAAGGTTCAAGTCATATCCTAAAGGTTCTAGTCATATCATAAAATTTCAAGTCATATCCTAAAGGTTCAACTCATATCCACAAAAGTTTAAGTCATATCCTAAAATTTCAATTTATAAACTAAAATTCCAATACATAAACCAAAATCTCAATTCATAAACTAAAAGTCCAATTCATATCCTAAAGGTTCAACTCATATCCACAAAAGTTCAAGTCATATCCTAAAATTTCAATTTATAAACTAAAATTCCAATACATAAACCAAAATCTCAATTCATAAACTAAAAGTCCAATTCATATCCTAAAGGTTCAACTCATATCCACAAAAGTTCAAGTCATATCCTAAAATTTCAATTTATAAACTAAAATTCCAATACATAAACCAAAATTTTAATTCATATCGAAAGGTTCAACTCATATCCAAAAAAAATTCAATTTATAATCTAAAATTCCAATTCATAAAAAAAATTCCAATTCATATCCTAAAGGTTCAAGTCATATCCTAAAGGTTCTAGTTATATCCTAAAATTTCAAGTCATATCCTAAAGGTTCAACACATAAACCAAAATCTCAATTCATAAACCAAAATTTCAATTCATATCCTAAAGGTTCAACTCATATCCACAAAAGTTCAAGTCATATCCTAAAATTTCAATTCATAAACAATCAATATAGTATGAATAGTTTTATACTATTACCATGCTGACCAATCTAGGTAAATCTTCTTTGTGAAAATTAGGTTTTTCCGAAATGAGGATATGAGTATGCCAAGATACTTCAATCTAAGCTTAAGTATGTAGTTATATATGTGTAATATGCCCAATAATGTAATGGGTTAAGTGTTTTATTTATAAATATAAGGGGTGTATTCTCAAATTAATAACTCCTAACTTCCAAAGATAAATTTATTAATTATCTATCATTTAATTAAACGGATTTTAGATTGGCTACCATATTCCATCTAATCAAGAACAAAAGAAATATCAATTGTTCTCACTGGCCATTCCTTTTCTGAAAGAAATATCAATTGTTCTTCTACAAGTTAAGTCTGCACCTTCATTTTTTTGTGTTAATATCAATTTGTTTGTTGATACTGCAATANCAATACATAAACCAAAATTTCAATTCATATCCTAAGTATGTAGTTATATATGTGTAATATGCCCAATAATATAATGGGTTAAGTGTTTTATTTATAAATATAAGGGGTGTATTCTCAAATTAATAACTCCTAACTTCCAAAGATAAATTTATTAATTATCTATCATTTAATTAAACGGATTTTAGATTGGCTACCATATTCCATCTAATCAAGAACAAAAGAAATATCAATTGTTCTCACTGGCTATTCCTTTTCTGAAAGAAATATCAATTGTTCTTCTACAAGTTAAGTGTCACGACCCAATTTCCATACTCGGTCGTGATGGCGCCTCTCGTGAAGACAAGGCCAGCCAATTAACTCCAATTCGTTACCTTAACAATTATTAAACATAAATGAATAGAAAAATATAACCTAACAATATAATAACGGATATTTACAACCTAACTAAACCCGACCGGGGTGTCACAAGTCACGAGCATCTAAAGAAGGCTGCACACTACTAAAGGACCAAAATAATATACAAAGTAAAATTCGGGAATCAAAGGACATAGACCGGTGCCGCGAACGCCGACGGTCACCTTGTTCAGCTACAATAGCAATACCTTCAATCCGCTAATAACCCGCTACCGGGTGAACAATACTTGCATCTGCACACGAGGTGCAGGGAGTAAAGTGAGTACTCCAACTCAGTGAGCAATAAGAGTAAATAATATCTGAACGGTAAGAAATCACGTAAAACACTTCATCATGCTATATGGGACAGAGCAAGTCCTTGACAAAAATAGTAATTCCGTAAAAAATCCTTTAGAAAATATATGGACCCAGTTAAAAACCTCTTTTAAAATACCCTTTTTCCAACAGTTAAGCAAATGAATGCGTAATCAGATAGTGCAAGTCCGCACATAAGTCAGCCCCTCGGGCACATCACTCCATTAACAAATAACACCAGGATATCTGGTAACCAATGCAAGAAATGGCATGGACGCCAATGATATGAGAGTGCTGAAGGTCATGCCATATAGTACAAACAGGAACCAATGCATGAATGCAATGCAATGCACATGACCGGTACACTCAGGTACCCACTGCGGCGTGCAGTCCGAGCCAACCATATACAAATAACGGTACACTCAGGTACCCACTGCGGCGTGCAGTCCGAGCCAACCATGTATTTAACGTTGACGACGCTCACTGGGGGCGTGTACAGACTCCGGAGGGGATCCTACAGCCCAAGCGCAATATCAAGCCATCTCGTGGCGACAATCATATTCCTGGTCAGTCATTGTTACCTGACCAATTTACATCATACAGTGTCATTGTTACCACTGTTTCAAGTCACATCATACAGTGTCATTGTTACCACTGTTTCAAGTTACTGATGCGGCGCGCAGCCCGATCCCTGCTCAGTCCAGAAATGCACATAAGCCACTTGGGCAATATTAAAATAATGGTTCTTAGCTTAAAAACGTCAATAAAAATATTGTTTAAGTTTTCAAATCTTGGAAAAATGGCTGAGTTTGCAAAATCGTATCAAAACCCTGGACCGAGATCAAATGATATGCAAAGTAATGCAAAAACAGTGATACCAATCCCCGAAGGATTCAAAAAAAAATCGGCACGAAGCCCAACACATGGCAATCAGCCCAAATCATGATAGCATCAAGTAAGTCTCAGTCAATTAAGCAGTAAAATCAACAACCGGGACGGACCAAGTCACAATCCCCAACGGTGCTCTACCCCACGCTCATGTCCGGCATGCAAGTCACCTCATACAGCACTATGATGTGCAAATCCGGGGTTTCAAACCCTCAGGATATCATTTACAAGTATTACTCACCTCGAACCGGCGAAATCTCTAGCTCGATGCCTTTACCCCTCGAATCGGCCTCCACGCGCGTCGAATCTAACCAAAATCAGAGCGAATGCATTACAATATGCCAAGGGAACAATACCCAATCGAAAACAGCCAAGAAATAGCAGAAATCTCGAAACTAGCAAAACCCGAGCCCGAGCCCGCTTCTCAAAAAATTACAAAATTCACATTACCGTATTCCTCGTCTCGCCACGAGTCCATACATACCAAGAACTCCCAAATCCGAGCTCAAAGACCTATCAAATCCCAATTTGAAATATCAAAAACTCAAGCCCTAGCTTTACCCCTTTCTAATGAATTCCAACCAATTTCCATGTTAATTTTAACAAAATCTCGAGTATTTAGGCCAAGTAACTTACCTCTAATCATTCCTCCTTGAATCCCTCTTCAAAATCGCCTCAAAGCTCTCAAAGCTCGCTCAAAAATGGGGGAAAATAATACCTAGCTCGTGGAGGAAATATTTAATAATCAGCCCAGCACTTTCGCTTATGCGGTCCCCATCCCGCTTCTGCGGGACCGCTTCCGCGCTATTCCTTCCGCTTCTGCGGAAATCCCACTCTCGAACCAAACCGCTTCTGCGGTCACAACATCGCATAAACGATTCCGCTTTTGCGGCTACGCCAACGCTTCTGCGGAACCAGGCGCCCAAGCCTCTTCACCGCTTCTGTAGTCAACCCATCGCTTAAGCGGGTCCGCTTCTGCGGTCCAAGACTCGCAGAAGCGAGAATACCAGATATCAGCAACATTTGAAGTCTCCAAGTCCAAATTTCATCCCGCTAGCCATCCGAAATCACCCCGAGGCCCCCGGGACCTCAGCCAAAGGCACCAACATATCCCAATACATCATACGAACTTGCTCCAATCATCAAAACACACCTAACAACACTAAAATCATCAATTCACATCGGATTCAAGCCTAAGTTCTTCAAGAACTTCCGAAATGCACTTTCGATCAAAAACCCGACCAAACAATGTCCGAATGACCTGAAAATTTGCACACATATCCAAAATCACTTAATGAAGCTGCAGCAACTCTCTAAATTCCATTCCGACCCCCGGATCAAATTCTCACCCATCCACCGGAATTCGCCAAAATACTAACCTCGCCAATTCAAGCCTAATTCTACACCGGGCCTCCAAAATCGATTCTGATCGCACTCCCAAGTCACAAATCATCCCCCGAAGCTAACCGAATCACCGGAAATCACATCCGAACCTTCTAACTCAATAGTCAACATTCGGTTGACTTTTCCAACTTAAGCTTTCCTTAAAGAGACTAAGTGTCTCATTTCTTATCAAAACCAATCCAAAACAACTCTAACACACCACATACCGATAACGAAACATGAAGAAGCATGAAATGGGGAAAACAGAGCAATAACACATGAGACGACGGGTCAGGTCGTCACATTAAGTCTGCACCTTCATTTTTTTGTGTTAATATCAATTTGTTTGTTGATACTGCAATACTATTGCATTATCATATTAAATTATTCTTCGTGTTTCAATTTTGTGATAAAGTAGAAAAGTTCTATTTAGGAAAATCTACATGAGTCAACAATGAAATAAAATAAATATCAAGATAATCAGATCTAGATTCTAATCCTAACAAGAACTAAATTCTAATTTGACCCAACCATAACAAGACTTAACATAAACCCTAAAAATTTAGGGTTTCTTCTCTTCAACCCATTTTCCCAAATTAGTAGGTAAAACTAATTATTTTAGCTACTAATAATTATCCTACATTTAATTTAGCTAAGAATAATTAATTTTTACAAATCAAACTACAAAGAATTAAAATAAATCTGTGTATTTCGAAAAAAATAAGGAAAGGAGAGAGAAACCTACCTGGACAGTGAAGGACACCGGCGGTGGAGCTGCTGCTGCCTCCGGCGGGTGGAGGGGGACGGCGGCGTCGATGGAGGGAGACGGAAGGGGATGGGGTGTTTGGGTGTGAGAGAGAGAAGAGAGAGAAAAAAATAAGAGAATATGAGGGAAAACCCGTTTTTTAGCTACTGTATTTACAGAAAGCGACCAACCTTGGTCGCTATTTTTGGTAGCCAAAATGTATTGACTATTGAGACCAAAATAGCGACCAACATTGGTCGCTAAGTTCTGACCGTTTGACCAGAATAGCGACCAACATTGGTCGCTACCTAATACGCTTATACTTAGTGCATAGTACAGCGTAAGTATATATATTACATATATAAGCCATATTCGATATAATATTACCTAATACGCTTATACTTAGTGCATAGTACAGCGTAAGTATATATATTACATATATATAAGCCATATTCGATATAATATTACCTAATACGCTTATACTTAGTGCATAGTACAGCGTAAGTATATATATTACATATATATAAGCCATATTCGATATAATATTACCTAATACGCTTATACTTAGTGCATAGTACAGCGTAAGTATATATATTACATATATATATAAGCCATATTCGATATAATATTACCTAATACGCTTATACTTAGTGCATAGTATAGCGTAACTATATATATTATATATATATATATATAAGCCATATTCGATATAATAATACCTAATACGCTTATACTTAGCGCATAGTACATCGTAACTATATATAATACATATATATAAGCCATATTCGATATAATATTACCTAATACGCTTATACTTAGTGCATAGTACAGCGTACCTATATATATTACATATATATAAGCCATATTCGATATAATAATACCTAATACGCTTATACTTAGCGCATAGTACAGCGTAACTATATATATTACATATATATAAGCCATATTCGATATAATATTACCCTAATACGCTTATACTTTGTGCATAGTACAGCGTAAGTATATATATTATATATATTTATAAGCCATATTCGATATAATATTACCTAATACGCTTATGCTTAGTGCATAGTACAACGTAACTATATATATTATATATATATAAGCCATATTCGATATAATATTACCTAATACGCTTATACTTGGTGCATAGTACAGCGTAACTATATATATCAGTGTAAGTATATATATTACATATATATAAGCCATATTCGATATAATATTACCTAATACGCTTATACTTAGTGCATAGTACAGCGTAAGTATATATATTACATATATATAAGCCATATTCGATATAATATTACCTAATACGCTTATACTTAGTGCATAGTACAACGTAACTATATATATTATATATATATAAGCCATATTCGATATAATATTACCTAATACGCTTATACTTAGTGCATAGTACAGCGTAAGTATATATATTACATATATATAAGCCATATTCGATATAATATTACCTAATACGCTTATACTTAGTGCATAGTACAACGTAACTATATATATTACATATATATAAGCCATATTCGATATAATATTACCTAATACGCTTATACTTAGTGCATAGTACATCGTAACTATATATATTACATATATATAAGCCATATTCGATATAATAATACCTAATACGCTTATACTTAGCGCATAGTACAACGTAACTATATATATATATTACATATATATAAGCCATATTCGATATAATAATAACTAATACGCTTATACTTAGCGCATAGTACAGCGTAACTATATATATTACATATATATAAGCCATATTCGATATAATATTACCTAATACGCTTATACTTAGTGCATAGTACAGCGTAACTATATATATTACATATATATAAGCCATATTCGATATAATATTACCTAATACGCTTATACTTAGCGCATAGTACAGCGTAACTATATGTATTACATATATATAAGCCATATTCGATATAATATTACCTAATACGCTTATACTTAGTGCATAGTACAGCGTAACTATATATATTACATATTTAAGCCATATTCGATATAATATTACCTAATACGCTTATACTTAGTGCATAGTACAACGTAACTATATATATTACATATATATAAGCCATATTCGATATAATATTACCTAATACGCTTATACTTAGTGCATAGCATGTTAGAGTATATTTTTGTCTATTTATCCCTTGTGTTACAAAAGTGTTAATGGCTTACATTTATATTATTTAGATAGTAAATACAAAAGTGATTTTTAATTTTGACCATTGTTGACCTGAAAAGAGACCAACTTTTGTCGCTAATTATACTTAAATTTAAATTAGCGACCAAAGCTGGTCGCTAAATTTAAATCAGATTTATTTATATTTTATATAATATTTAAAATAATAATATAATTGTTAAACGAGTCCCATATTAGCGACCAAAGTTGGTCTCTATTTTATAAGCGACCAACTTTGGTCGCTAACTTTGAATTATATTTATTTATATTTTATAATTTTTTTTAAATAATAATATAATTATTAAAATTTAATAAGTGGATCCCACAATAGCGACCAACGTTGGTCGCTAATCTCAGTATTTCTTTGACCAAGCAAGTCTGACCAGTTCGGTCAACATTTTGACGAAATTATTAACCAAATAGCGACCAACTTTGGTCGCTAATGTATTTAAAATAATTATTTTACTATTTTCTTCAATTTAGAGACCAACGTTGGTCGCTTTTCTTGAAAGACCAACTTTGGTCGCTTTTTTCCGGAAGTCTAGTAGTGTATAGAGAAAACTTAGAATCACCTTAATATTAATTTGAATGCCTTAATGGACTTGAATTAAAACATCGAAGAATAGATTTGGACTCATAAAGTTATGAGTAACTGAATTTTGATTTGTTTCAGAGTTTGATGATGTGGACTATGTTTAGGCTGTTGGTCATGCACAGTACATATGTTTATAAGTCGCATATAGGATTTCACACTTAATTGTGATTATAGCATGAGTTGTCCGTGTGAATTATGATATACACGTGAGTTCGTTTATGTGGTTAGATATTGCGTGCGAATATGGACCCGTCCCTCGTTATTTATTGTATCACCTGATTACCACGGGCAGTGTGCGCACAACAGGATTGTTCGATACGTGGAGTGTTAGAGCATATGTAGTACCATTTGATTGTAAAGCTTAAGCCTCTATCATGCATTAGTAATTATCGACTCTTCTTGTTGCATTTCCCATAAATGCTAGACTCGTGCATATCTAATTATGTTGTTTCTATACTTTGTTATTGTTTTCATAAAGTGAGTAATTTTGATACAAATCCTCAACATTACTTTATTGAGAACAATCGATGATACTTATTGAGTATGTGTTGGTGTACTCATACTACCATTTTACATTTCATTTGCAAGTTATGACCCTGGCGCTAGCAGAGTTCAGGACGGAGCTTACAAACTTATTTAGATACTTATAGTGGGAGTTGCTTGACCTAGTTTGCAGCACACTAGAATCCCCTTCCATCTTCAATTACTGTTATTCATTCAAATAGTATATTTGTCACGACCCAAAAACCCTCCTTAGGAATCGTGATGGCACTTAGTCCCTAGGATTAGGTAAGTCTAACACATAGATAGTTATTAACAGATTTAAACCAACTAACTATTAAATATGAACCAATAATTGCCATACATAGCCAACAATCATCAATAGATGTAGAATATCCAAGACCGGCAATACAAGTCATAAGCGTTTCTAAGAGTAACTAAGAATATCAAATACATCACTATTTGGAATAGAAGTAAATAATAACAATGTAAAACTCCAAAATGTGACTCTGAGGCCTGCGAACGCGATGACAGGTGTACCTTGAAGTCTCCGCCGCAACTTACAATCAGCTAACTAATGACCGTTGTGAGCGAGGTACCTGGATCTGCAAAAAAATATACAGCAAGTGTAGCATGAGTACACCACAGTGGTACCTAGTAATTATCAAGACTAACCTCGGTGGAGTTTGACAAGGTACAGTCAAGATACCTACTAGACATAATAACTTGTACAAGTAAGAATATAAAGCTAACAGAGAACAATGTCAATATAAAGCAAAACATGGAAAGAATAACAATACAACACTAGCAAATGGAAAATAGAAGCAACATTAGCAACAAAGAGTAAAGAGGTAATAACGCTGTAAAGTAATCGGAATGCGGTTTAAGTCCTAGTGAAACCAAGTAAGGAAAAACAAGTAACAACCAAATAATCAACCGCTCTTACACAAGGTTTACCCAAGAATCACCCCGAGTTACCATACCTCACAATCACAATCACGGGTCCCAAATCACGAATCATAATCACTTGGTATCTCGTGCTGACATTATCAATTACAATCGCACAGACAACTAACTGCAGCACAGACAACTCATGTGTCAATACCATTAATGCCTCAGATCTGCACGGTCAACTCACGTGCCCATAATAATAATACCTCATATCCGCACGGACAACTTACGTGCCAACAATCCAATTCATGCACATACGGTAGGTATACAAGGATACGTGTACTGGAACAATAAACAACAAGATTCATACTCCTAGACTGATATAGCCGACACGCTATAGTGATTGCTTGTGCAAGTGTACAATCACAGCTCAAATCAATAGGTAAGATCATAGACACCAAATAGCACATTGAAAACAACACAATACAAACTCGTAATATGTAAAGATCACACAAGATAGTCACACCACCACACAAATATCATAAATGACAATGCCCCCAGGCCATCACACATCATCCCCGACATAGCACCCTTGTCTCGCCATTTACGCAACAATAAAGTAAATG
Organism: Nicotiana attenuata; assembly: GCF_001879085.1. NCBI lineage: Eukaryota > Viridiplantae > Streptophyta > Magnoliopsida > Solanales > Solanaceae > Nicotiana > Nicotiana attenuata. Next base: position 60,961 of record NW_017673669.1, read on the forward strand.
CCTTCCTTTTCTCGCCAATTTAATGTACAAAAGAAACCTAAGAGTCTAAACTAGTCAAATTTTCACATATAAGACAGATTACACACTCTTTACCACGTGTACATGTCTTCCACGTAGTTCAAATAGTGCAAATAAACCAATCCCTATGGGGTAGTTCCCCCACACAAAGTTAGCCAAGATACTTACCTCAAAAGCCCTCAATCAATACACAAAAATAGCTTTTCCTTTATAATACAACTCCGCTCGGCCCAAATCTAACCAAAATCGACTTAATAACATCAAATAATGCAAGAGAAATCAATTCCAATAAATAGAGCTATGATCTTTGAAGAATTCCTCAAAAGTCAACAAAAGTCAACCCTGATCTATTCGGTCAAAACCCGGGTCCAAGGTAGATTCCGACTGCCCATAACTCTACGAGTCCATGTATGTGTTTTGTTTCTAAATCCGAGTCCAATTCGACTCTCAAATCCCAAATTTATATTTTTCAAAACATAGACAAAATTTCTCAAAAATTCACTTTGATTCTCACAAATTTGATGTTAAATCTAAGATATAATCATGAAATATAGTTGGAAAATGATCAAAATCACTTACCCAATGATTGTAGATGAAAATCCCTCTTCAAATTATCCTCTTACCGAATCTAGGGTTCAAAAATATGAAAAATAAGACCAAAATCCCATAACTTAACCCTTATGTTCAGCTGCAGAAGTCACATTTGCGATCAGGGTTCGCAAATGCGACAACAACGGATGCGACCCATTGTTCGCAAAAGTGAACACTGCCAAGCTCCCACAGACATCGAAAAAGCTACATATCTTCTCAAATGCGAAGTATGGCCCCATCGCAAGTGTGACAAAAAGCTCGCAAATGTGATCCTTGGCCTTTTCACAAAAGCAACCAGTTGGTCACAAAAGCGACCCTTCCCTAGCCCAGGCCATTGTCGCAAATGCGATCCGGAGTTCGCAAATGCGAACTTTGCAGGCCTTAGTGAATTTCTCAAAAGCGAAGAGAACTCGCAAATGCGAGACCAGAACACTAGAAAATTCTACACTTCTCTCAAACTTTCCAAAACGCATCTGAAACTCATCCGAGCCCTCGGAGCTCCGCGCCAAACATCAACACAAGTCTAAAAACATAAGAACTCGCTCGTGCGATCAAAACACGAAAATAACATCTATAATTAGGAACGGGCATGAAAATGCATGAAATTTTACATGAAACTCAAGAACTTCTAAAAACACAACCGTGCGTCCAATTCCTATCAAATCAACTCGGAATGACGCCAAACTTTGCAGACAAGTTCCAATTAACAAAACGGACCTATTCCAAGTCCGAAAGCCAAAATTCGAACCCGATAGCCATGAAGTCAACCTACGGTCAAACTTATCAAAATTCTAAGTCTTTAAATTGCCAACTTTCGGCAAAACAAAGCAAATCAACGTAGGGACCTCCGAATTCAATTTCGGGCGTACGCCCAAATCCAAAATAATGATACGAACATAGCGGAGTCATCAAAAATAGTTCTGGGGCGTTTTCATAAAAGTCAAACCTCGGTAAACATCTTCAACTTAAGCTTCTAAAATGAGAATCACTCTCCAAATAAATCCCGAAACATCCGAAAATCAAATCCGACCATGCATGCAAGTCATAATACACAATATGAAGCCACTCAAGACCGCAAACCACTGAATGGAACGCAAATGCTCAAAACGACCGGTCGGGTAATTACATTCTCCCCCTCTTGAACAAATGTTCGTCCTCGAAAGTGCCAAGAGTCTTTCCCAAGCCATTAAATCACTGTATAAACTTACCATAGACATGCCCACGGGTGATCTTACATCACACCAATCCACATAGTCCTAACAACACCATCACAACCGAAGATTATTCCTTCCACTCATGCCGATAAGCCTTACAACCAAATTTTCACATCCACTAAGGGCCCTATTATCACACAAATACACTGTGAAATCCTCAACTAGCTGTAATAGCTTTATGCATACATCCACAAGGTATAACCACCTGACATAACACACCACCCATATGCCCATAGCAAATCTAACCACAATAGCTGCTCATTACCCAACCCGGTACAGATAAATAGTCTCATATCGACTAGAACCTTGTTCCAAACCTTCACAACACTGACAATTATATAAGAAACATGTGAAAATCATAACTACTCACCCGGCCAACAAGCCACACCAGGACACCACTTGGGCACATACATCGCAATCCAACCTAACAAGCACGACCTGAATATAACTGAACACAGAAAGAGAAACATATGAGATAATTATCAACGAGTCCAAAAGGTACAACTCCTCATCGGTACAATACTATGGATCCAATCCACAAGGAAGAAGCAGGACACACGCAACAACCATAATGAATCTTGCCCTAACCTAACCTCACTGCGGCATATAGCCCGGTACAAACATGCCTATCCAGAAAGAACGCAGGTTCCCATCCTAAATTCGGAATCACAAGTAAGATAAACATCTCAACACCTAAGACACTCTACTAACTCAACCCTGTAGAACCAAAACCACAACATGTAACAAACTTCCCACACTGGTAGAACACCCAAATCACAAGTCGTGGCCAAGCCACCCAAAAATCACATCAAAACCTATGGTATTAGATAATAGAAAGTCCACACAAACCTTATGAACCCCAACAGCGACCAAATTAGAATGATAGACACGGGTTATCACAATAGAATCCCCCAGCTGCATGAACACATTAACAGAGTACAAGAATCAGTAAACATAACCATATACGAAGCAAGGTAGGATGAATCTCAACAATAAATAGGACCGGATCAAAACGATACTAATGCATCTCTATAACCAATCGGAACCATACTTGTAATGACATTATGTGGTGTAGCATCCTCAGTCCAACCAGGAAAAGCATAAAAATAGGCTTGGCCTCCCCCTCTAGGATGACCTCTACCTGCTTGAGCTCCACCCCTAGATGGTGGTGTGGGTATTGCAGCAATTAGAGTGGAGCCCATAGCCTAAATACTCTATTGTGGTACCCTCGTCCGAAGTCTGGGACAATACCTCATCATGTGCCTCATATCCCTACACTCAAAGCAACCTCTCCGCTGATATGGTTGTGGAAGCTGTCCGGTACGCGTGCTTTGAGACCCATGAATATCTGAAGCACCACCTGAAGCCAGAAGTGCAAACTGAACAGGCTGACCTATAAAACCTCTACCATGACACACCCTGCCTGCAAAATAGGGATTAGTAGATCCTCCTGATCCGCGAGGCCTCTTAGACTCCCTATCTTCCCTCACTCGACCCTGCATACCCTCCAACCTGCGAGCGATCTCTATAACCTGCTGAAATGGAGTATTTATCTCCAACTCTCGAGCTATGCTGAATCTAAGACCAAAACTGAGCCCCTCGATAAACCTGCAGACTCACTCTCTAGCTTAGGAACTAAGGTAGGTACATGTTGGTACAGCTCGCTAAATCTCATGGTATACTTCGACACCATCATAGTGCCCCAGCGCTGCTGCTCGAGCTCTATGCGCCACGCATCCCTGAGGGTCTGGGGAATAAACTCCCTCAAACATCTCTAAAAACTGAGTCCAAGTGAGTGCTGCTGCATTAGCTTGCCTACCCTCCTGATAAACCTGCCACCACTGATACGCTACGCCTGACAGCTGAAATATAGTAAAAGAACCTCTGCTCACCTACACAATACCTATGGGGCGGAGAATACGCTGACACTTCTCTAGAACACGCTGCACATCCTCGGTAGTTGGGACACTAAAAGTAGGTGGATCATACTTCCTGAACCTCTATAGCCTCTTCTACTCCTCCTCTAATGCCCCTGGCCTGACCTCAAGCTAAACCGGAATGACAAGCCGTATCGGCATAAAACCCAAAACCTGACCAATGTGAGCCTGCTGTTCTAGAGTACGGGCGGTGGGAGTCTGAGCTCCTCACCGGGTCTGTGAAGTAGCTGGTACAGATGGAATCAATCCCGCCTTAGCCAATGTACCAAACATGCTCAGGAACTTCGCTAAAGTCTCTTGAAGTTTAGGGGTAACAATAAGGGCCTCTGGTTTTTGCCCCCTAACCGGAGCTATTAGTGGCTCCTCTGCTGTTGCTCTGGCTGTAGCTCATGCTCCTCCTCGGCCTCTGCCTCTGGCCCGGCCCCTAGCCACACTGGATCTGGGGGTAGCATCATCAGGAACTGCAGCTCATGTTCTCACCATCTGTGAGAGAATAGAATGACGAAGGATCAAACTCTGAAATCAATAACTCTCACGATGAAATGAAAGAAGTCAAGTTTCCTAATAGTTCCGCAACCTTTCGAACATAAGTACAGACGTCTCCGTACCGATATGCAAAACTAGGCTAAACTGGCTTATCACTCGTAGCGCCTGTAAACCTAGAGCTCTGATACCAACTTGTCACGACCCAAGATCCCTCCTCAGGATTCGTGATGGCACCTAGTCCCTAGGACTAGGTAAGCCTAACACATAGAGAGTAATTAACATATTAAAGTCAATTAACTATTAAATATGAACCAGTAGCTGCCATACATAGCTAACAATCATCAATAGATGTACAATGTCCCAAGACCGATAGTATAAGTCATAAGCCTTTCTAAGAATAACTAAGAACATAAAAAATACATCACTATTTGAAATAAATGTAAATAGTAACAATGTTAAACTCTAGAGGATGATTACGAGTCCTGCGAATGCGATACCAGGTGTACCTTGAAGTTTCTGCCGCAACTCACAATCAGCTAACTAATGACCGGCACACTCTAAGGTACCTGGATCTGCACAAAAATGTGCAGCAAGCGTAGCATGAGTACACCTCAGCGGTACCCAATAAGTATCAAGACTAACCTCGGTGGAGTAGTGACGAGGTACAATCAAGACACCTACTAGACATAATAACCTGTATAAGTATGAATATAGAGCTAGCATGGAACAGTGTCAATATAAAGCTAAACATAGAAAGAATAACAATACAACACTACAAATGGAAAATAGAAGGAGTAATTTGCAACAAGGAGTAAACAGGTAATAACGCCGTAAAGAAATCCGAATGTGGTTAAAGTCCCAGTAAAACCAAGTAACAACCAAATAATCAACCGTTCTTACACAAGGTTTACCCAAGGATCACCCCGAGGTACCACACCTCACGATCATAATCACGAGTCCCAAATCACGAATGATAATCACTTGGCATCTCGTGCACACATTATCAATCACAACCTCATGGATGACTCATGTGATGCACAGGCAACTCACATGCCAATACCATTAATGCTTTAGATCTACACGGATAACTCACGTGCCAATAGTAATAATACCTCATATCCGCACGGACAACTCACGTGCCAATAGTCCAATTCACGCATGGAAGGAAAGTATACAAGGATAAGTGTACAAGATCGATAAGCAACAAGATTCATACTCCTAGACTGATATGGGTGACATGCTATTGTGAATGCTTGTGCAAGTGTACTATCACAGCTCAAATCAACAGGTTAGATTAGAGACATCGAATAGCACATTGGAAACACAACAAAACACGTAATATGCATGGCTCACACAAGATAGTCACACCACCACATAAATATCATAAATGACAATGCCCCCAGGCCATCACACATCATCCCCGATATATCTCCCCTTGTCTCACCACGTGCGTAACAATAAAGTAAATGCCAGCCTTGTCTCGGCACACGCTCATAATAATTATCCCACCTTGTCTCGCCATATGCACAAACCCAACATATATATAGCCCGACTTGTCATGCCACATGTTCAAATTTTAATAATAACAATAGCCCGGAAAACTCATGTGTAAACACCCCGGTAATCCTCTCGACAATCCCACGTGTGCCAAAACATAACAATGCAATATAACAACTCGAACCACATGTGCTCATATACCACAAGGTTTCGATAACAACAATTCCAATACCACAACCACGCATAGCACACGACTCAACAGCACCGAGTACAACAAGAACAACAATAACACTAGGGCACGACAAGTAAATAAACCCAAGAATTTCAACAACACAATGGAACGAAAGAATAAGCTCAACAATGAAAGACATAACAGTAATAATGACTTAAAGTAAGAGTAGTTCAACAATAAGATAGATAACATGTAACAATGACTTAAAATAAGAATAATCGACTACGGAAGAGATAACATGTAACAATAACTTCAAATAAGAATAATCAACTACGGAAGAGATAACATGTAGCAATAACTTCAAATAAGAATAATTAACCATGGAAGAGATAACATGACAATAAAGAGGTAACAACTCCAATTAAAGCATTTTTGAGTACATTTGGCAATAAAAGTAGAACATGAACCAACAACTTCAAATAAGGCATATAAGAGTAAATTTAACAATGGAGGATATAACATGATAAAGCAACTTCAATTTAATGTATTTAAGAAACCAAGAGTCTAAACTAGTCGAATTTCCACATATAAGGTCGTGTACACACTCTTCACCTCATGTACACGTCTTCCACTTAGTTCAAATAGTGCAAACAAACCAATTCCAATGGGGTAGTTCCCCCACACGAAGTTAGGCAAGATACTTACTTCAAAAGCCCTCAATCAATACTCAAAAATAGCTTTTCCTTTACAATACACCTCCGCTCGGCTCAAATCTAATAAAAATCGATTTAATAACATCAAATAATGCAAGAGAAATCAATTCCAACAAATAAAGCTAGGATCTTTGCAAAATTTCTCAAAAATAAACAATAGTCAACCCCGGCTTCGCCCGGTCAAAACCCGGGTCCAAGGTAGATTCCGATTACCCATAACGCCACGAGTCCATATATGTATTTTATTTCAAAATGAGTCCAATTCGACTCTCAAATCCTAATTTTTCATTTTGTTTCAAAACATAGACAGAATTTCTCAAAATTTCACTTTAGTTTTCTCAAAAATTTGATGTTAAATCTAAGACGTAATCATGAAATATAGTTGGAAATTGATCAAAATCACTTACCCAATGATTGTAAATGAAAATTCCTCTTTAAAGTTGCCTCCTACCGAGTCGGGTTCCAAAATATGAAAAATGAGACAAAAATCCCGTAACTCAACCCTTATGTTCAGCTGCAGAAGTCGCATTTGCGACCCAAGGTTCGCAAATGCGACAACCGCAGATACGACCCATTGTTTGAAAAAGGGAACACTGCTAAACTCCCATAGACGCCGCAAAAGCGACAAATCTTTGCAAATGCAAAGTATGGCCCCATCGCAAAAGCAATAAAAAGCTCGCAAATGCGATCCCTGGCCTTTTCGCAAAAGCGACCCTTCCCCAGCCCAGGCCATTATCACAAATGTGATCCGGAGTTTGCAAATGCGAACTCTGCAGGCCTCAGTGAATTTCGCAAAAGTGAAGAGAAACTCGCAAATGCGAGACCAGAACACTAGAAAATTCTACACTTCTCTCAAACTCTCCGAAACATGTCCGAAACTCACCCGAGCCCTCGGGGCTCCACGCCAAACATCAACACAACTGTAAAAATATCATACAAACTCGCTCGAACAATAAAAACACTAAAATAACATCTAAAATGGCAAATCGAACATCAAAATGCATGAAATTTTACATGAAACTCAAGAATTTTTAAAAATGCAACCGCGCATCCGATTCCTATCAAATCAACTCAAATGGCGCCAAAATTTGCAGACAAATTCCAATTAATAAAAAGGACATATTCCATTTCCCTAAACTAAAATCCGAATCCGATAGCCATGAAGTCAACCTACGGTCAAACTTATCAAAATTCTAAGCCTTTAAATTGCCAACTTTCGGCAAAACAAACCAATCAACTTAGGGATCTCCAAATTCAATTCCAGGCATATTCTCAAGTCCAATATCATACTACAAACCTACTAGAGTCATCAAATACCATTCCGGAGTCGTTTTCACAAAAGCCAATCATCGGTCAACATCTTCAACTTAAGCTTCTAAAATGAGTATCCCTCCCCCAAATAAATCCTGAAACATCCAAAAATCAAATCCGACCATGCACGCAAGTCATAATACATAATATGAAGTCAATCAAGACCTTGAACAACTGAACGGAATGCTAACGCTCAAAACTGCCGGCCGTGTCATTATAATATTGTATTGCGACTGTTTTAATGACATTTATTGAGATGTTCATGACTAGTTATAGTAGTTCTTAGGGGTTGTATAAACTATTTCAGCATTTTGTTTAACTTAGTATTATCTTATTTATATTATTCTATTAGGCTTATTATGAAATGTTATTTTTGTATCGTTGTTATCTGTACGACTAGTTCACTTAATAGGTTTGGTTAGGTTCCACCATTGCTTCGGTGAACTGGGATATGAAAAAGTTGTACCAGAGCCCAGGTTCATCGATCTTATGAGTTATGGGAAATGTATAATAAAGTCTTGCTGATTTGTAGTGACACGCATATACTTTATCTCTAAGAAGATGAAATCTAGAAAACTTCCCTTTCTTTCATCCTTTATAGTACAACTTTGTTTCAGCTTAAAGTTTAAAGCTTTTTATGTTATTTTCTCGTAAATGTTAAGGACATGTGCATCTGTGTGTAATGACCTAACTCATCATTTTGAGTTTTATCACTTTGATTCGTATTTTGAAGATTATCGTAGATTGATATAATATTTGTGACTTGCGTGTGTGGGTGGTTCAGACCCCAAATGGCTCAGGGGTGTTTTGACACCATTGTTTGCAACTTGCTAGTTTAAGGAATCTGAAGATTGACCCTACCTCTCGATTCTAGTATTAGTACTTTGCTTAATGTTTTGAAACATTGGGTAGGTCCTTGTAGTATTTTTGAGCTTGTTGGAATGTTTAGTTTGGTAGCCGACAGGCCCGGGAGAAGTTACATCACATTTGGAGAAGAACTAACAACTGCACCATGTGGCAGAGAGACTAAATGGGGGACACTTAGTCTCTCCAAGTGTAATGTGGTTTCATTTTTAAAGGCAAAACGGATGGTGGAGAAGGGATGACCAGCGTATCCAGTTCTTATTCGGGATACTAGTGTAGAGATTCTACTATTGATTCGGTATTGATTGTGAGAGAGTTTCCAGATGTACTTCCTACCAATATGCTAGCATTTCAACTAACAAGGACATTGATTTTAGCATTAATTTGGTACAAGGCATGTAGCCTATGTTAATTCCACCGTACCATATGGCTCCATCCGAGTTAAAGGAATGAAAGAGCATTACAAGATATGTTGAGAAAGGCATTCATTAGGCCGAGTGTTTTTTCTTATGGTGTGCCGAAATTATTTGTGAAGAAGAAGCATGGGACGAATTGAATAAGGTTGCCATAAAGAATATGTATATATTTCCTCATGATGTTCTATTTGATTAGCTTCGGGGGTACTAAGGTTTTAATTTCTCAAAGATTGACATGAGATCGGGTTACCATGGGCTGAAGATTAAGGCTTCTAACATCACTAAGACAACATTCAACACTCGTCATGTGCATTATGACTTCATAGTTATGCCCTTTGGTTTGACTAATGTCCCCAACAACGTTCATAGACTTGATGAATCGTGTGTTCAAGCCTTATTTGAATTTCATAGTTAATGTGTTCATTGATGACATCTTTATCTACTTGCGTACTGGAGAGGAACATGAGCAACATTTAACAGTTGTGCATCAGATTTTGAGGGAACACATGCTAAGTTCTCCAAGTACAAGTTTTGGTTGGATCAATTTCTTTCTTGGGTCACATCATGTCGGGTTAATGTCACGATCCAAATTTTCCTCTGTTGGGTGTCGTGATGGCACCTAGTCTTAGGGACTAAGTAAGCCTAACATTAACTGAAATAACAATAATATTTAACTAACATCAAACAATTTAAAAATAGAAATCTCTATAAAAATTTAAAATTCCAAAACCGGTAGTACAAGTCATAAGCTCTACAGAGTTTTTGCTAGAAATCCTCTAAACACAACTGTTCCAAAATAAGGATAAACGGTGCAAATACAAAACTAGAAGGTGACTCTGAAGTCTGCGAACGCAGCTGCAGGTTTACCTTGAGTCTCCACAACAACAATCCGCACAACTAACTAACGATCAACTGGCTTCGAAATACCTGGATTTGCACAAAAATTGTGCAGAAACGTAGTATGAGTACACCACAGCGGTACCCAATAAGTATCAAGACTAACCTCAGTGGAGTAGTGACGAGGGATAGTTAAGACACCTACTAGACTAGATAACCTGAACAAGTATAAGTGTAGAAACAACAGGGTACGATATCTATATAAAGACTACACATAATGACGACAATAACACGGTAATTGCAGTAAGAAAAGGAAAGCAACAATTAGCAGTGGAACACCTCAATAATGACACAGTAGGGTAAGCGGAGCACAGTTTAAATCCAGTGATCGCATATAAAGGAAAAGCAAGTAGCAACTCAACAACAGACGACTGCTTTCACACCAGGTTTAGCCAATAATCTCCACGAGGTACCGAACCTCAGAATATTCACAATTTCACCGCTCCCAATTCCGCAACCCTAAACACTTGGCATCCTGTGCCCTAATTACAAATTTATAACCGCACGGATGACTCACGTGCCAATATTCTCACATAGAAAGCAAGTAGACATGGTTATATAGAAATGATCAATAACATCAGGATCCATCTTCTTAAACTATTAGGGGTGATTAACTATGTGTATGCTTGTGCCAGTGTTCTATCACAGTTCAGGCCAACTAATAAAAATAGACACAATGAATGACACATAAGAAATGATCACCACGGAATGAACACGGTATAACTCACATAGGGTAGGCACACCACTACACAAATAACAACAATAACAATGTTCCCAGGCCATCGCAAGTCATCACAATCAATCCCCGACATAGCCCACCTTGTCTCGACACGGGTGAAATAATAAAGTAAATGCCTGCCTTGTCTCGCCACACGTGCATAGTAATATTCCCACCTTGTCTCGCCACGTGCACAAATACACAGATATAGACCGCCTTGTCACGCCGTATGTGCATAATCAACAGTAACAATAGCACGGCAGAAATCTCGTGCAACAAAACCCCAACTGCACGGCAGAAACCTCGTGCATCATAATAACAACCGCATGGCAGAAACCTTGTGCATCACAACACTGAGTACAATAGCCACAATGACGATAACACAAGAGTACGGTAAGTAAATCAATTCAAGAACTTCCAATCACAAAGAAACGGTAGAACTACTTCACAAAGAATAACCACAATAGAGAATACTAGCCATAATAAGAATAGCTCAACAAGGGAGAAAATAATATGTAACAACGATCCCACAAAGTAAATTTCAACAAGGGAGATAGCACGAGTCAATAATTCCAAATAAGGATAATTCAACTAAGATATAGGATATCTAAACTTCTTTTAAGGTTGAGCAATTACGGAAGAGATACAACAAATTCAATTAAGGATAAGCAGCGGAAAGATAATCATAACCTCAATTAAGGATGAACAATTACAAAAGAGATAATTATACATTCAATTAGGGAGAAACGATTAAGGAGGGATAGCATGGCAGTAGAAGAGGTAAGAACTTCAGTTAAGTCATATAAGAGTCAAGTAGGCAATAAGAGTGGATCGTGAAGCAATTAATTCAATTAAAGCATGTAGAGGTGAAACTAGTAAATAGGAAACTTAGTCATACCAAACAAACAACTTCATACTCAGTGGATATAAGGACCTAAGAACCCTAAAAGGCCAACTTTTCACAAATAAGCCCGAGCACGTACTCGTCACCTCGCGTACACAAACTTTACAAGATACAATTAGCATAGAAGACTCAAATCCTAAGGGGTAGTTCCCCCACACGAAGTTAGGCAAGATACTTACTTAAAAGCAAACAGACCGATACTCTAAAATGAACCTCTTAGATGAAATAACCACCGGACGATTCAAATCTAGCCAAATTAACTGCAGTGCACAAATAAGCTCATAAGAAACCATTCCGGGTAGTAAAGCTTCAATCTTTATCAAAACTAAAAATCAACCCAAAAGTCGACCCCCGGGCCTGCACCTAGGAACACGACAAATTTCACAAAATCTGAACACCCATTCCGATACGAGTTCAACCATACTAAAATTATCAAATTCCGATACCATTTCGTCCCTCAAATCCTATTTTACATTTTGAAAGTTATCTTCAAAATCCCCATTTTCCTCAACTCAAAACATAAATTAAATGATAAAAATAAATATATAATCACGGAATATAATAAATTCTAGGTGAAGAACACTTACCCAATTGATTTTCTTGAAAAACCCACAAAGAATCGCTCAAAATCGAGCTCTAGAACTCTAAAAATGTTGAAAATGGCTAACCCTCGTAATATAGTACTTTATATTCTGCCCAGGTGTTTAATGCATCACGATCGCGGAACATTCCTCGCGATCGCAAAGAAGAAGAGTGAATATTGCCCAAATGACCCTACGCGAATGCGAACAAAGGGGCGCGAACACTGATCGGGTCCAACCCTGCACCACTACAAAGTGGAAAGAGCGGTCGATGCAGCTTTTACCCGAGAAGGTCGGGATCGAATCCACAACGAGCTAGATTAGGGAATTGGATTCCTATCTAAACTAGCAATGCATAGTGCTTTTAATTACGCTTCCAATCATAATTGTTGTTTGTTACTTCTACTTTTTATACTTATGGGATGCTAAATTAAACTAAGGGATAAATGCTTGTTAGATTTTCTAAATGGATAACGAGGCACTGGGGAAGTGACTTTCTCCTATGTGAATATTTGACGGGTTCTAAATCCTAAGGCAAAGTTGTTATGATTGGTATCGCGATACAGCCAATGCACGACACTACTCACTCTATACCTCTCGGTAGCTTGAGTGACTTTGCCCTAATTGACATTCTCAAGATCAATTGGGTGTCGAAATTAAGCAAGCAATGTAGGCTAAAGTCGGGTATTACTATCTCTAGGTTTAACCCTTTAATTGGGGCTATCAATCTCTTAATTACGCCCTAATTCCTTGTTGGACTAATTTTCCTAGACTCAAGCTCTCTTTCTCAAGAAGAGCCCAAGTAAAAAAGGCACAAATTAGTATTTGCAACCACTAATTCAACATGGAAAGCATAAATCAGTCCAAATATAACCCATCCATAAACATTTAAGCCTTAAAACATAAGATCCATCAAATACCCACACTAGGGTTGAGCCACAACCCTAGCTAATGGGTCTAGCTACTCATAATAATGAAAGAAAACAGATAATTAGATGAAGAATAACCCATATAATATGTTTACAAGCTAAGAATTAAAGATTCAATGTTGAACTAGCTACAAAATTACTCACAATAGGCTAAAACCACCGTTCACGTGCTCAGCTAAAAGTTAGATACCCTAAAAATCTGAAAAAGAAGTATTTACACAAGGCCGAATTTTTCGGACAAAAATACCCCTGACGGAGGTACCACGGACCGCGAAAAATGCACCGCGGCCGCGGTGAGGCTTTTTAGCTTCTTTTCTCAGGCTCTGAATCTGGCCACCGCGGACTGCATAAAATTCACCGCGGCCTCGATGGCTTCACTACGATCCGCACAAAATGGACTACGGCGCAGTAGCTTCCAATCTTCCAAACTCCTAGCTCTCTGAATCTCCTATCCGCGGACCGCACAAAATGGATCGCGGCCGCGATGAGGTTACTGCGGTCCGCACAAAATGGACTGTGGCCGCAGTGCTTGAGCTTCCAATATTGCATCTCTCTGATCTTTTCCACCGCGGACCGCACTAAATGGACTGCGGCCGCAGTGGGTCTTCTGCGGCTGCAGTAGATTTTATGCTGCAGTAGTGCCTTGACTTGTTCTTGGTACTTGTGCTGGTTTCACTCCTTTTTGAGCTGATTTTGACTACTTGTCACTTTCTTGAACAAACCGTGCAAACAAGTACAGCATGTAAGCCTTTGGGACTATTTGTATACATTTTTAGTCCAAACTCAAGTAAAAAGGGGTGTTAAATGAACTGGAATCCCTAGTTATCAACTCCCCCAAACTTAAGCTTTTGCTTGTCCTCAAGAAAACAAAATAAGACCCACCTCCTTAAGAATACAACCAAGAAAATTCAGCTGACCTAAAGTAACCTCATCTAGCATCAATTAGGACTAAAAATTGCCCTTAATTGAAATAAATCATTAACAACATTCAACCTTTTAAACACCATGGTTTTAGTGCGACACAAAAGCATCAAGAATTGACTCGACTCATTAAGGAAACTCTTTCTACTACTTTGGTCATTGTGGAATCCAAACTCATTCTCCTCAACTCTCCATAAGCAAACCTCACTTTTAGGTTGTAGCACTCAGAAAGAGGATTGTGGAAGACACACACATCTCTCTCAAAGAAAGGTCACAAGTCCGGCTTTAAGTAGCATAAGCTTGCCCCTTATGTGAGTCACCACTAATGTAAGCTTCATTCAACTCAAGATCATATAGGGCTTTTGTGGAGATATAGTGAAGGCTTTTGGTTCAGGGTAGGAAATATTTTGTCTAAGTAGGTTCCATCTTCCCTTAAGCACTTCATTTGCTATTTTGGCACACATTCTCTTGACTTTTTAAGTCATTTTACTTCTTCCTTAGGGGTTAGAGAGACATGCTATCAGTCTTTCTTGTTCATTTCAAACCTTTTTCTCCTTTCTAAACTTTACACGCCTTTCATCACTTTACTTTTATTGAATCCCTTCATTTCTTCCATATTGTTCATTCTTTTTGACTTTTTAATTTTCTTTCTTTTTCTTTTTGCCTTTCCTTTTCTTCGTTTTTGCACCTTTTACCACTTTGTTGCATTCCTTGTCTCTCCCCCCAAACTTATGCTTTTTCCTTGTGCTAAGGAAAGATAGGGTGCCAAGAGAGGGTCTTTTTAAAATGGGTAAAGGCTTGTATCATGGTTTTCTGAAGGAAAAAGGGCTATGGCTCAAAAGGGATTGACTAGAGACATTGTCATTGGTAGGCTATGGATGTTTTCAAGATATCATTCAGATCAAGGATAGCCTATAATCACTTCTCAAGTCATACACTTAGGATTTCACCTAGACAAACATTCAGGGCAAGTTCTAGACTCAATGGCACGGGACTTGGACTTACAATTCCAATTCTCACCACACAAGCTATAGGATTGCTAAAGAGACAGAGTCGAGGGCCCACAATGAACTTAGCTGAGATTTGAGCAACACACATGTTCCGAAAAACCACTTGATGATTGTCGGTGTTGCGCCCCCCTTTTTCCTCCGCGGAAATCGGGTTTGTGACATTCCATTGGGACAACTCTTTCCTTTTGGGAAAATGGTTTGCAATTTTGAAGGGTCGCCACCTAACGATTTTAAGGTGGGTTAGGGCACATATAGGGTTCAATTATAACTACATTTTTTATAACCAGAGATAGGATAAGGGCTTGAAATTATCCCAAGGGGAAGGTGTTAGGCTCCCCTCTGGATCCACTAGTGTGGTTCCCGGCCAGATAGTTCTTTGTGAATTTGTGCAATTAATAAGTAAACAAACAAGGCTCAAATAAGAGGGGGTTTTAAATACACAAATGTTTGTAATTGATAGTATAAAACAAAGTTTTGAAAGAGTTATAACTAAACATGCTAATGAATATAAAGGGGGTCCTACGTTTATTTGTAATATGGATCACATCAATGCAATACCCGGTAATCACTCTTCAAAAGAGGGACTACACGTGGTATTAGCGCACCGGTCATCATATCCATATCTACCCTTCCCACACCGTTAAGATATTAAAGCGCGGATTGGTCTCGACCTCTATTGCATGCTATTACCCGTCCCATTCCTATCAGTCCCGGAGGGATTTAGGACTACTATTCCTATGAGGGGGGAGGATTTTAGGCTGACTCTTGGGTTTTAAAGGTAAAAAAGACTAAGGAGATATTCAAAACATATAGGACTGCATATTAAGGGACCAAGTAAACAACTAGAAGGCTCATATATACCTCCTCAAGTAAAGCACATAAATAGCATGACTTAAAACACATTTAGGGCCAGAATTCAAAGTACTAAGACAGGGGAGTTTTAGTTGTTGAGGCAGACCAATTTATTACATAACTCAGATAAGAAGTCCGAATCAGGCCTGCCTGCTGGTTGTAGCAGTTGCTAATTAAACAAAGGCGGATTCAATTTTATCGTTATTACTTAAGGCTTGCCTAGGTGTGCATTGATGATACCCTATAAGCATGATATCTACTACTGATTCAAAATGGCAGAGCTGTAACAGTTTTAAACGAGCAAATTAGATCCTATTGGCATGCTTTCTAGACCGCATTAATGAAAGGAGTAACTAATTTTAACATAGTACGAGTCAAACTGATTTTTAACTAAACTATTTTTAGATTTTATGGACATAACCTCTATTGTTGCTGATTTTAATCCCTACTATCATGGTATCTCTTATTAAAGGCTGATTTGGTCCTATAGGCATGGTATCTAATGAAGCGGAGTAGGCAGGATTTATTTTATCACAGCGAAATTCCTATAGGCATGATTTCTATAAAATATTGACATTAACCTTATGGGCATGACATCTAATTTTGAATTTGATTTTTTAACCTTGCAGGTGACGTCTGGTTATAGCCATTATATCCTATAGGCAGGATATCTAATTGTGGAAGTAAGCATGCAGAACTCTATTAAACAGATCCTATAGGCAGGATATCTAAGTGTGGAAGTAAACATGTAGAACTTATTAAAACAGATCCTATAGGCAGGATATCCAAGTGTGGAAGTAAACATGCAGAACTTATTAAAACAGAGCCTATAGGTAGGATATCTACCCTTAAAACATGCATGATTAACCCCATCACTTTTTACTAACCAACCCCAATATTCGTTTACAAATTATTACAGACCAAATACTGAATTACATCAAAAATGTAAAAAATAAGAAGTTACAACCATAGGAAGCCTGATTCTGACTTCCTCTCTGAGTTATTGAACAAACCACCTCAAATGCCACTTGTTTCAAAGCCTTTCTCGGACCTGGGTGTGTCAAAGTTCCCTAAGGGTCTCAAGGGACCCCGGGCAGTGCTTACACCCAGGCTTGCATAACCAGATAGAGATGAGTGCAGTGTGGAAGGGCCAGCTCTTATGTGTCTAAGTTCAGAGGGAGCTCAAGGGTCCCAAGGGAAGGCTCACACAAGAGGAGCAGAACTTAGATTCTAGGAATATTGTGAAAGTGCAGAACATAGAGATTTTAAACTGGGCTGGGAAATAGTAAGTGACAAGGATGATTTGAAAACAGTATTAGTAAAATTTAAACTATCAAGAGTCAGCATTTGCACAAAGGAGTTAGGGGTTTTGGGAATACATTGCATGAAGCATATGACCCTAGGAGGGGTCAGGTTTAGACATGCACAGCAATAGAGGATACTGGCATGTTCATAAACTAGCCAGAGAATACAAACATAAAGAGGAGATGTGGGGTTTGGGATTCATATACATAGGAGAGCATTAACTTGAAAAGGGGAAGTGAGCACATTTCAACATGCTAGTAATGTAACTTGATTGCAGAAACATAAGCAGAAGTGGACAAGCATGAAAGAAGTTGAAACAAATGCAGAAACATGTTGTTGTTGATGCTTGAAAATTAACTAGGACATACCAGTAATAAGCAAAGTGTAGAAAGAAAGGTAAGCAAATGTCCACAGCCTAGCCTTGGCTTGCAGCCGGCTAGACAAAGCAGTAGCACAAATAGTAACAGAGAAAAGAGAGAGTTTTTAGTGAAGTGTGTGTTCTGAACTTAGATAGTTCTTTTTTTTTTTGAAAGAAGAGGGGTGTAGGGTATTTATAGTTTTTTTTGAAAACGAGTGAAGGAGAGGTAATAAGTAAAGTTTGATACAAATATGGAAACAATCACAATTCAGAATCAATTACCCAATTGATTCCCCTTTAATTAAGGAATCACTGTCTAACGGGTAGCAGCAGGTCTAATTAAGGAAAGAAAATTAGTTTGGAAGCAGACTGATTATTGCCATATAAGGGATAGTAAAAGAATGCAGTGAACAATCGAGTCTAAGAACAAAAATATGCTTATTTTGGGAAAGAAATCTGCAAGGTAACACATCACAGTAAAGGGAAAAGAATCAATTAATTTTAAACAGACGAGTGAAATTAGGGTTCATAAAAGGAAAAGTTTTTGAAATCAGTCACAAGATTAAGACAATCAAGGAAGAATATGCTTCTACACTTCAGTATATAAGCAGAGTGAACAGAAACATCAGACATGCGAGGCCAAGCACATTGGCAAAAGAAACAACATACAATAGTAGCAGGAATAAGCATAAGATTCAGTAGTGAACAAGGTTAGATAGTCAGGGCTCACACGTATAGCCAAAGTGAAGGAGAGAGTCAAAACAAGTAATGGTCTTGTAGTAACATGTGAGGAAGCCTTTCGAGAAGTTAGGGTTTCAACCATAGTCGAGTTGAAAGATAGTAAAAATCGGATAAGTCACATAAAGAGAAGAGAGTCTGAAACAAGAACTTTTAATCGAGTCAAGTATACATTCAAGCGAACAATTTCAGACCCAAAGACCTAGGGTTTTCAACAATAATCGAGTTTAAAAGATGGTAAAACAAATAAGTCAAACAAAGCACTTAATCAAACAAGTACACATCTAACGAACAACTTTAGAACTCGAATAAGACCCAAAAAGGAATTAGGGTTTTCAACACGCTGACTCAGATAAAAGAAAAACATGAGCAAAACATAGCAAAATGACAAATAACATTAAAAGCGGAGAAGAGATCTTTTGAAAAACTTAAAGGAAAACCTTAACGAAAAAATGTTTTAAAAGAAAAGTTGAAGAACTTTCGAGAAAAACACTTGACATTCACAGCAAGTACAGATCTAAAGTAGATCTGAAAGAAAATCAAAGGATCTTAAAGATTAGGGTTTCGAAAAACCCAGAAAAGGTGAGAAAGGCCTTGAAAGTTACCGATCCAACCAGGAGAGTCAAGGATCTGAGTCGAACGGCCATGGCTGGCCGGAGAAAGGTCAGGGATGACCGGAGAAAAGCCATGAACAGAAGTCGAGCAAGGACTGGACCAGATTCCTTCGAGGACTGGCCATGAAACCACAGAAACAAACACCCAAGAGTCGTGGGAGGCCACCACACATCTCCAATGGCCATGGGAGGCCATGGATTAGGCAGGGTTTAGGGTGGATTAGGGTGTAGTTTGATGGCGGAGGCTAGGGTTCGTGTTAGGTTTCAGAGAGAGTTGAGAGAGAAAAGGGATTCAGAGGCGGCGGTTGGTGAGAAATGAAGTAGGGTAAGGGGTCGTTTGGGATTAAAAAGGAAAGGTCGTATAGGAGCCGTTGATCTAAATGATCAACGGCTTGGATTAAAGGGGTTAGGTGGAGAGTCCGGGTTGGGTCGTTTAAATGGGTTAGGGGTTGAGTTTAAAAGAAATTGGGCCGGGGGGAAATTGGGTCTGATTTGGGGTTCAATTTAGGCTACAATTGAAATGAAATTGGGCTATCATTTGAATAGCCATTTTTCCCCTTTTAAAATTTTTAAAAATAGTAAATTAATTTCTGGAGCCAAATAAAAAGCACTAAAATGACTTATAGAATATAATTATTAATTTAAAAATACTGGAATTAATTTTAAGAATATAAAATGCAATTAAATCTAAAAGGGGCTAATATTGCAATTATATGCAATTTAGCTTAAAATTACTAAATAAAATTTGTAAAAATATGCAAAAATTACCTTAGCTATATCTTAGCATAAATATAAAGGTCCGACAAATGAATTACCAAAAATAATAATTTTGGAAATAATCATTGGGTTTTTTATGGATAAAAGATGAAAATAAATTGATTTGAAACCTTAAAAATTATGGAAAAAATAATAAAACATTTGAATATGCTTACATATGCATATATATTCCCTTTTGAAGTTATTTTGTATACTGAAAATATACATAGGGAAAAATTGGGTGTCAACAGCTGCCCCTCTTTACCCGGTAAGGATGAAAGAGTTGTCGGGTAAAGATATGATGGCCAATTTTGACCGAACGAAACGGTTCGAAGAAGTTAGGCGCCCTGGCTTCTGAGCTGCCTACATATCCCTGGTTTTACAGGAATCAGGCCATATGTAGTTCAAGATCCGTCGGCGGAGTATGCCGATGGAGGCTTTCCAAGAACGGACGCAATATCCAGGACGGGGCGAGTGGGCGGCTTGTGAGAATGGTTAAGGCTTGATATGGCTGCGGAACTGGAGCAGGCTTGCTCCTGCCGGGATGGCCGTTGCTCGCCGGTGTACCTGCAATTAGAAACAATACAAGCGTATACTGTGCATAAATTTAGACATGATGCAATTTCCCATTGGACCATGAATGTTGTCTTTGAACGGTTATGATGACGTCTTTAGACCATGATGTCCTGGGCCATGAAGCGTATAATAAAGGATTCGCAAGCCATGAAATGATGCTCTCGGGCTTTGAGAATGGTGCCTCCGAACCATGACGCCTTTGAATAATGATGTGCAAAAAGGTTGAAAGGGGTCCTCAGGCCATGACATGGTGTTCTCGGGCTATGAGGATGGTGCCTCCGAATGATGACGCCTTTGGATGGGTTGGCGATATTTCAGTCCATGAAGGATGCAGTAGCTTGTGGCAATTTTTCAGCCGTACAATGTGGCGATCTTTCAGCCGTGCAATGTGGCGATCTTTCAGCCGTGCAATGTGGCGATCTTTCAGCCGTGCAATGTGGCAATCTTTCAGCCGTGCAATGTGGAGATCTTTCAGCTGTGCAATGTGGCAATATTTTAGCCGTGCAATGTGGCGATCTTTCAGCCGTGCAATGTGGCGATTTTTCAGCTGTGAAATGTGGCGATCTTTCAGCCGTGCAATGTGGATGGAGACATTGTTCAGTCTCGGAGGGAAGGATGGTAGCCTTATGCAAAGCAAAAGATAGATAGAGGTAGAGCTTAACCTCGGAAGGCAGAATGGTAGCCTTATGCAATGCAGATGCAGATAGAGGTAGAGCTTAACCTCGGAAGGCAGAATGGTAGCCTTATGCAAGTTGATGCAGTTGGAGGTAAAGCTTAACCTCGGAAGGCAGAATGGTAGCCTTATGCAAGTTGGAAGGCAGAATGGTAGCCTTATGCAAGTTGGAAGGCAGAATGGTAGCCTTATGCAATGAAAAAGATAGATAGAGGTAGAGTTTAATCTCGGAAGGCAGAATGGTAGCCTTATGCAAGAAATAAAATAGCAGATGACAGTAGAGTTTCTTAGCTGATGGCAGATTGCGGCGTTGCGATTACTGGGAGCATTGTGACATACGGGACATCACTGGTGTGCGGATAGCAAATGTAGGTAAGTGTAACGGTAAGGAAAGCCGTACTCTTGAACAATGTTTGTTCCATGAGTGTGCAGTATGTCTTAATGATGTCGCAATCCTTGTGCCTGCATCCAAAGAAAAATCGTGAGTTTTGTAAAGGGGGGAAAGGTTAGTTCGTATCCCCGCTGGCTTTGCTTGACTCGTTCTGCTTTGATCTGGTGATACCATTTGTATCATTGGGGTAGCGTTGCTAATCAAAGCAATTTCTATAATAAACATGCATGATTTTGTAAAAATATAACATAAATGTATGATAAAATAGTTTTTAAATGAACCGACGACTGTGACGTGGTTTGAGACATTGCAGCCTCTCTCACTACGGAATTTTGAGGGTCCTCCTCAAAACTCTGCCCCAGTTTGATGGGTTGATGCTTCTGACTGTTGCTCGTGCGACGATTGGCTGAAATTACTTCGGAATTTTGAGGGTCCTCCTAAAAATTCTGCCCCAGTTTCCAATTTCGGGGGGAAATGAAAATTTTATTGAATTGTGACCGAACCCATAGGGTTGCCTACGTATCCCCTCTTAAACGGGAACCAGGTCAGGCGTAGTTCAATGTACATCATATAGGGAAGACACAAAGATTACACATAGTAACGCTTATTGCATCTGAATTAATCGGCCTTGGCCAGACTTCTCTGTCCATTTCTGCAAGTATGAGGGCTCCTCCTGTCAAAACTCGGTGAACCATGTATGGGCCCTGCCAGTTGGGAGAGAACTTCCCTTTGGCTTTATCCTGATGCGGAAAAATTTTCTTTAACACCAGCTGCCGCGGTGTGAACTGTCTCAACTTGATTCTTTTGTTGAAGGTTCTGGACATTCTGTTCTGATAAAGTTTACCATGGCAAACTGCGTTCATTCTCTTTCTGTCTATAAGAGCTAGTTTCTCATAACGACTCTTCACCCACTTTGCGTCGTTGAGCTCAGCTTCCTGTATGATACTTAGGGAAGGAATTTCTACTTCGGCGGGAATAACGGCTTCCGTACCATAAACCAGCATATAGGGGGTTGCCCCGGTTGATGTGCGGACTGTGGTGCGATACCCCAATAGAGCAAATGATAACTTCTCGTGCCACTGTTTATGCTTTTCTATCATTTTCCTCAATATCTTCTTGATATTGTTGTTGGCGGCTTCTACGACTCCATTCATTTGAGGCCTGTAGGCTTTGGAATTCTTGTGTCTGATCTTGAAGGTTTCACACATGGCTTTCATCAAGTCACTGTTGAGATTTGAGCCATTATCAGTGATGATTGACTCTGGGATACCGAATCGACAAACAATGCGATCCCGGACAAAGTCTGTCACGACTTTCTTAGTCACCGCTTTGTAAAATGCTGCTTCGACCCACTTGGTGAAATAGTCAATTTCCACTAGGATAAACCTGTTTCCATTAGAAGCGGGAGGCTCGATTGGTCCAATGAAGTCCATTCCCCAGGCGGTGAACGGCCATGGTGAGCTTGTTGTGTTGAGCTCGTTTGGAGGTACCTTATCATGTCTGCATGTATCTGACAGCGATGGCATTTCCGGACATACTGGATGCAGTCCGTCTCCATAGTCATCCAAAAGTAACCAGCCCGGAGTATCTTCTTTGCTAAAACAAAAACATTCATATGTGGACCACAGGTCCCGGCATGAATTTCCTCTAGCAGCTTGGTGCTTCTTTTGCGTCAACACACCTTAATAATCCCAAATCAGGAGTCCTCCTATACAGGATTCATCCGCTGTGAAAGAAGTTGTTGGACAACCTCCGAAGTGTGCGTTTCTGAGTATGATTGGCAAGCTCCGGGTACTCTCCTTTCGCCAAATATTCCTTGATATCATGAAACCAAGGCCTTCCGTCTGCTTCCTCTTCAATATGGGCACAGTAAGCTGGCTGATTATGAATTTTTACCGGAATGGGATCAATGAAATTCTTGTCGGGATGCTGTATCATAGATGATAGGGTGGCTAATGTATCGGCGAACTCATTCTGGATTCTGGGAACATGTCGGAATTGCGTCTTCGTGAACCTCTTTCTCAATTCCTGTACACGATGCAGATACGGGAGTATCTTAGAGTTCTTGGTCGCCCATTTTTCTCGTACCTGATGTGTAAGTAAGTCTGAATCTCCAATCACTAGCAGCTCTTGAATGTTCATGTCAATGGCCATTTTGAGCCCTAAGATGCAGGCTTCATACTCGGCCATATTGTTGGTGCAGGGGAACCTGAGTTTGGCAGACACTGGATAATGCTGACCGGTTTCTGATACCAAGATCACTCCTATGCCAACTCCTTTGAACTTTGCTGCTCCATCGGAAAACATTCTCCAACCGTCATAGGATTCTGGAATGTCTTCTCCTATGAATGATACCTCTTCATCAGGAAAATACGTTTTCAAGGGTTCATATTCTCCATCCACGGGGTTTTTGGCAAGATGGTCTGCCAGTGCCTGTCCCTTGACTGCTTTCTGAGTTACGTAGACAATGTCGAACTCTCTCAACAAGATTTGCCACTTGGCTAGCTTGCCAGTGGGTATGGGCTTCTGAAAGATGTACTTCAAAGGATCCATCCTTGATATGAGGTACGTGGTATAGGCACAGAAGTAATGTCTCAACTTCTGAGCTTCCCAAGTCAAAGCACAACAGGTGCATTCTAGAAGAGAATACCAGGCCTCGTACGGAGTGAACTTCTTGCTGAGATAATAAATGGCTTGTTCCTTTCTCCCCGTTTCATCATGTTGCCCCAAAACGCAGCCGAAAGCTCCATTTAACACTGCAAGGTAGAGCAGTAAGGGTCTACTTGGCTCAGGAGGAACTAGGACTGGTGGTGTTGACAGGTACTCCTTGATTCTATCGAAGGCCTTTTGGCAGTCATCGGTCCATTTGGTAGCAGCGTCCTTCTTTAGCATTTTAAAGATTGGCTCACAGATAACTGTAGACTGTGCTATGAACCGGCTGATGTAGTTCAGCCTTCCCAGGAAACTCATCACATCTTTCTTGTTCTTTGGCAGTGGTAATTCTTGAATGGCTTTGACCTTCGACGGATCCAGTTCTATTCCTCGGCGATATACAATAAACCCAAGCAACTTTCCAGCAGGGACTCCAAATGCACATTTTGCGGGGTTTAGTTTCAGGTTGTACCTCCGTAGTCTGTTGAAAAACATCCTCAGATCTTCTATGTGGTCAGTGGCCTTCTTGGATTTGATGATAACATCATCCACATATACCTCTATCTCCTTGTGTATCATATCATGGAAAATGGTTGTCATGGCCCTCATGTAGGTGGCTCCTGCATTCTTCAGGCCGAATGGCATCATCTTGTAACAATACATTCCCCATGGCGTGATGAAAGCCGTTTTCTCAGCATCTTCTTCATCCATCCAGATCTGATGATAACCAGCGAAACAATCTACAAATGATTGCAACTCATGTTTGTCGCAATTGTCAATCAGGATGTGTATATTCGGCAAAGGGAAGTCATCTTTCGGACTGGCCCGGTTGAGATCCAGGTAGTCGACACAGACTCTTACCTTCCCGTCCTTCTTTGGTACCGGAACGATGTTGGCTAACCATGTCGGGTATTCCACTACCCTAAGAACCTTAGCTTTGATTTGCTTAGTGAATTCTTCCTTGATTTTCAGACTCATATCAGGCTTGAACTTTCTGAGCTTTTGCTTTACTGACGGACATGTCGGATCGGTTGGCAGTTTATGGGCCACAATAGACGTACTCAGACCAGTCATGTCATCATACGACCAAGCGAATATGTCCTCATATTCCTTTTGGAATTCTGTGTATTCCTTCTTTTCTGATGGCAATAAGTGAACGCTGATCCGTGTTTCCTTGACGTTTTCTGTATCTCCCAAGTTAACAATCTCTGTCTCATCCAGGTTGGACTTTGGTCTGTTCTCAAAGTTCTCAACTTCTTTGACAATCTCCTCTGGTATGTAATCCTCTTCTGAATCAAGGTCCGTTTGTTGCGTCGTCTCATTGCATGTTACAGTCATCGGTTCATCAAGATAAGTAATAGTAATGCTGTGTAAGTAAATAAGGAGAAAATGATAGAAATAAATATTAATTCAGTGGAAAAATCAAACATCCCTTGATAAATTGAATAATTGTTTTGAAGATTAAAGATGTTATTGCGAAAAATTGAAAAATGCGAAAAAGAAAAATCATTCAGTAAATAAAATAGTGAATAATGCTTGTTTTAGCCTTGCTACCCCGAGGTTCGTCGGGCTTTGGTTGTCCTGATGGTCCAGTTATTGAGACGTGCCCCTCTGCTTAAGATGATCATGTCAGAGTGCACGAACTAACCTTTGGGGAGGGGAATAACAAAACAAAAAATAAAACAAAAAGGTAAACAAGTTAGTGAGGATCATAAAAAGTAGTGCAATATTTAAACACATAGTGCAGGAATGTAAATCGTGTCCTAATTTGGGGACCTCGTTGTGCCTGAGGTGGGCCTAGCGACAAGTTGATTTGGAGAACCTGGAATGCTAAATGCCTCATCACTGATAAAAATAAGACGAATCCCAAATCGACATTAAATAAACAGGAAATGGATGTTACTAATGGCCATTGGCCTTGTTACATTTTAAAGCAAAAAAAGATAAATTCCTATCTACTTGGTCTCAGAAGGACCTTCCCCAGATTCGGCATCCTTGGTTCCGTCAAACAGCTTCCCCAACTCGCGAAGTCCCAGCAACAGGTATGCTCTGGCTAGATGTCCACCTTCGGTCCCTTAGCCTCTTGACAATCTTCAACCCTTTTCCTGTTGTTAGGTTGAATCTCCAGGAGGGATGGTAGATTGCCCAGATATTTTCTGACGAGATTTGATCGCTAGAGTGTAAATCTTTCCACCAGCTTAGCAACCATGGGTGGATGTTAGTGACCATGCCGAATCTGGGGGCTTCGTGCCTCATATTTCTGCATGGCAAATAAGGTTAGACCCTTCCCCACCAGGCTCGACTATTTAATATCAATGATTAGCAGGAAGCATCTAGTTCTCCAAATAAATGCACAGAACGTGACGACGTCCGTTTTGGATTTTAGGGAAACCCAGTGGACTTTGGACAAGGCTATCTTAAAGGATCATTATGTGGACAACATAACTGACCCGGCTAGGTTTGACCATGATGCATGCACAATTTAAACAGAGTAAGGTTTCTATGGGGTTTTAGACTGGTACCCTTGAGCGGACAACTCAAGGGGAAGGCTCGGAACTGTCGACTGCACCACTAATCGACTAGTTTTACTGCAAATATGCCTTTCCGAATTTAGAGGGTAATGATATAGGAAGAGCACAACCACTCATTATAAGTGTTGCTATAGTATTTGTTTTGGAACGAGTGGAATATGATGTTGAGCATGATTATGCAATAACTAAAAAAAGAAATCACGTTGACATGTATTTGCACATTAAGAAAGCGATAAATACAACAGTTTCATAATTTAAAGCAATAAAGGAAAGAAAACAGGGAAGATATGTCAGTTTTGCTTCTAAAGACGAAATTGGAAGCTTAAAGTAAATAAAGAGATAATCGCACACAGGGAGAGGTACAAATTCACAAAACAATCTGAAATGGTAAAAGCCTAAAAACCCCAGCAGAGTCACCATGCTGTCGCGCCCCCCTTTTTCCTCCGCGGAAATCGGGTTTGTGACATTTGATTGAGACAACTCTTTCCTTTTGGGAAAAGGGTTTGCAATTTTGAAGAGTCGCCACCTAACGATTTTGAGGTGCGTTAGGGCACCTATAGGGTTCAATTATAAGTACATTTTTTATAACCAGAGAGAGGGTAAGGGTTTGAAATTATCCCAAGGAGAAGGTGTTAGGCACCCCTCAAGATCCACTAGTGTGGTTCCGGCCAGATAGTTCTTTGTGAATTTGTGCAATTAACAAGTAAACAAACAAGGCTCAAATAAGAGGGGATTTTAAATACACAAATGTTTGTAAGTGATAGTATAAAACAAAGTTTTGAAAGAGTTATAACTAAACATGCTAATGAATATAAAGGGGGTCCTAGGTTTATTTGTAATATGGATCATATCAATGCAATACCCGGTAATCACTCCTTAAAAGAGGGGCTACACGTGGTACTAGTGCACCGGTCATCATATCCATATCTACCCTTCCCACCCCGTTAAGGTATTAAAGCGCGGATTGGTCTCGACCTCTATTGCATGCTATTACCCGTCCCATTACTATCAGTCCCGGAGGGATTTAGGACTACTATTCCTATGGGGGGGGGGGGATTTTAGGCTGACTCTTGGGTTTTAAAGGTAAAAAAGACTAAGGCGACATTCAAAACATATAGGACTGCATATTAGGGGAAACATGTAAACAACTAGAAGGCTCATATATACCTCCTCAAGTAAAGCACATAAATAGCATGACTTAAAACACATTTAGGGCCCGAATTCAAAGTACTAAGACAGGGGAGTTTTAGTTGTTGAAGTAGACCAATTTATTACATAACTCAGATAAGAAGTCCGAATCAGGCCTGCCTGCTGGTTATAGAAGTTGCTAATGAAACAAAGGCGGGTTCAATTTTATTGTTATTACTTAAGGCTTGACTAGGTGTGCATTGATGATACCCTATAAGCATGATATCTATTACTGATTCAAAATGGCAAAGCAGTAACAGTTTTAAACGAGCAAATTAGATCTTATAGGCATGCTTTCTAGACCGCATTAATGAAAGGAGTAACTAATTTTAACACAGTACGAGTCAAACTGATTTTTAACTAAATTGGTTTCAGATTTTATGGACATAACCTCTATTGTTGCTGATTTTAATCCCTACAGTCATGGTATCGACTATTTAAGGCTGATTTGGTTCTATAGGCATGGTATCTAATGAAGCGGAGTAGGCAGGATTTATTTGATCACAGCGAAATTCCTATAGGCATGATTTCTATAAAATATTGACATTAACCTTATGGGCATGACATCTAATTTGAATCTGATTTTTTAACCTTGCAGATGACGTCTGGTTATAGCCATTATGTCCTATAGGCAGGATATCTAATTATGGAAGTAAGCA
This sequence comes from Nicotiana attenuata, assembly GCF_001879085.1. Taxonomy (NCBI): domain Eukaryota; kingdom Viridiplantae; phylum Streptophyta; class Magnoliopsida; order Solanales; family Solanaceae; genus Nicotiana; species Nicotiana attenuata. The sequence continues at coordinate 89,433 of NW_017673669.1, forward strand.
CGCAGAACTCTATTAAACAGATCCTATAGGCAGGATATCTAAGTGTGGAAGTAAACATGCAGAACTTATTAAAACAGACCCTATAAGCAGGATATCTAAGTGTGAAAGTAAACATGCAGAACTTATTAAAACAGATCCTATAGGCAGGATATCTACCCTTAAAACATGCATGATTAACCCCATCCCTTTTCACTAACCAACCCCAATATTCGTTTACAAATAATTACAGACCAAATACTGAATTACATCAAAAAATGTAAAAAATAAGAAGTTACAACCATAGGAAGCCTAATTCTGACTTCCTCTCTAAGTTATGGAACAAACCACCTCAAATGCCACTTGTTTCAAAGCCTTTCTCGGACCTGGGTGTGTCAAAGTTCCCTAAGGGTCTCAAGGGACCCCGGGCAGTGCTTACACCTAGGCTTGCATAACCAGATAGAGATGAGTGCAGTGTGGAAGGGCCAGCTCTTATGTGTCCAAGTTCAGAGGGAGCTCAAGGGTCCCAAGGCAAGGCTCACACAAGAGTAGAAGAACTTAGATTCTAGGAATATAGTGAAAGTGCAGAAGATAGAGATTTTAAAACTAGGCTGGGAAATAGTAAGTGACAAGGATGATTTGAAAATAGTAGTAGTAAAATTTAAATTATACAGAGTCAGCATTTGCACAAAGGAGTCAGGGGTTTTGGGAATACATTGCATGAAGCATATGACCCTAGGAGGGGTCAGGTTTAGACATGCACAGCAGTAGAGGATGCTGGCATGTTCATAAACCAGCCAGAGAATACAAACATAAAGAGGGGATGTGGGGTTTGGGATTCATATACATAGGGGAGAATTAACTTGAAAAGGGGAAGGGAGCACATTTCAACATGCTAGTAATGTAACTTGATTGCAGAAACATAAGCAGAAGTGGACAAGCACGAAAGAAGTTGAAACAATTGCAGAAACATGTTGTTGGTGATGTTTTAAAATTAACTAGGACATACCAGTAATAAGCAAAGTGCAGAAAGAAAGGAAAGCAAATGTCCACAGCCTAGCCTTGGCTTGCAGCCGGCTAGACAAAGCAGTAGCACAAATAGTAACAGAGAAAAGAGAGAGCTTTTAGTGAAGTGTGTAATCTGAACATAGATAGTTCTTTTTTTTTTGAAAGAAGGGGGGTGCAGGGTATTTATAGTTTTTTTGAAAATGAGTGAAGGAGAGGTAATAAGTAAAGTCTTGATACAAACATGGAAACAATCACAATTCAGAATCAATTACCCAAGTGATTCCCCTTTAATTAAGGAATCACTGTCTAACGGGTAGCAGCAGGTCTAATTAAGGAAAGAAAATCAGCTTGGAAGCAGACTGATTATTTCCATATAAGGGATAGTAAAAGCATGCAGTGAACAATCGAGTCTAAGTATAAAAATATGCTTATTTTGGGAAAGAAATCAGCAAGGTAACACATCACAGTAAAGGGAAAAGAATCAATTAATTTTAAATATGCGAGTGAAATTAGGATTCATAAAAGGAAAAGTTTTTGAAATCAGTCACAAGATTAAGACAATCAAGGAAGAATATGCTTCTGCACTTCAGTATATAAACAGAGTGAACAGAAACATTAGACATGCGAGGCCAAGCATATTGGAAAAAGAAACACCATACAATAGTATCAGAAATAAGAATAGGATTCAGTTGTGAACAAGGTTAGATAGTCAGGGCTCACACGTATAGCCAAAGTGAAGGAGAGAGTAAAAACAAGTAAAGGTCTTGAAGTAACAAGTGAGGAAACCTTTCGAGAAGTCAGGGTTTCAACCATAGTCGAGTTGAAAGATAGTAAAAATCAAATAAGTCACATAAGGAGAAGAGAGTCTGAAACAAGAACTTTCAATCGAGTCAAGTATATACTCAAGCGCAATTTCAGACCCAAAGACCTAGGGGTTTCAACAATAATCGAGTTTAAAAGATGGTAAAACAAATAAGTCAAACAAAGCACTTAATCAAACAAGTACAAATCTAACGAACAGCTTCAGAACTCGAATGAGACCCAAAAAGGAATTAGGGTTTTCAACATGCTGACTCAGATAGAAGAACAACATGAGCAAAACATAGCAGAATCACAAACAACATTAAAATCGGAGAAGAGTTCTTTTGAAAATCTTAAAGGAAAACCTAACGAAAAGTTGTTTTGAAAGAAAAGTTGAAGAACTTTCGAGAAAAACACTTGACATTCACAGCAAGTACAGATCTAAAGTAGATCTGAAAGAAAATCAAAGGATCTTAAAGCTTAGGTTTTCGAAAAACCCATAAAAGGTGAGAAAGGCATAGAAAGTTACCGATCTAACCAGGAGAGTCAAGGATCTGACTCGAACGGCCATGGCTGGCCGGAGAAAGGTCAGGGATGACCGGAGGAAAGCCATGAACAGCAGTCGAGCAAGGACTGGACCAGATTCCTTCAAGGACTGGCCATGAAACCAAAGAAACAAACACCCAAGAGTCGTGGGAGGCCACCACACATCTCCATTGGCCATGGGAGGCCATGGATTAGGCAGGGTTTAGGGTGGATTAGGGTGTAGTTTGATGGCGGCGGCTAGGGTTCCTGTTAGATTTCAGAGAGAGTTGAGAGAGAAAAGGGATTCAGAGGCGGCGGTTGGTGAGAAATGAAGTATGGTAAGGGGTCGTTTGGGATTAAAAAGGAAAGGGCGTATAGGAGTCGTTGATCTAAATGATCAACGACTAGGATTAATGGGGTTAGGTGGGGAGTCCGCGTTGGGTCGTTTAAATGGGTTAGGGGTCGGGTTTAAGCGAAATTGGGCCGGGGGAAGTTGGGTCTGATTTGGGGTTCAATTTAGGCTACAATTGAAATGAAATTGGGCTATCATTTGAATAGCCATTTTCCCCTTTTAAAATTATAAAAAATAGTAAATTAATTTCTGGAGCCAAATAAAAAGCACTAAAATGACTTATAGCTTATAATTATTAATTTAAAGATACTGGACTTAATTTTAAGAATATAAAACGCCATTAAATCTAAAAGGGGCTAATATTGCAATTATATGCAATTTAGCTTAAAATTACTAAATAAAATTTGTAAAAATATGCAAAAATTACGTTAGCTATATCTTAGCATAAATATAAAGGTCCGACAAATGAATTACCAAAAATAATAATTTTGGAAATAATCATTGGGTTTTTTATGTATAAAAGATGAAAATAAATTGATTTGAAACCTTAAAAATTATGGAAAAAATAATAAAACATTTGAATATGCTTACATATGCATAAATATGTCCTTTTGAAGTTATTTTGTATACTGAAAATATATATAGGGAAAAATTGGGTGTCAACAGTCGGCCAACACAAGAGTCTCAAGGTCACATCTATCACCATCCTATGCACACCAATTTGTTTTTGACCATAAGATCAAAGGAAAATGTGTTAGGCCCAAGTGAAGCTTTGCCTGAGGCACTATTACTCACTAGCTACTATTTACACAAAAATAAAAAATAAAAACAAACTCAATCCCTTAAGAAGGTTGTCATGCCATCCATAATCGGGAAGAGCCACCCATTTCACACAAATTCCACCTTTGGAAAGAACTGTGGCATTAAGAAAACCAAAGGCTTATGCACGCAAAATTCAAAATAAGAGGCTACGAAATGAAGTAAGAAGCTATGAAAGAAAATGCGGAAAGTAAAATGAATATGTACAATAGGGGATTTAGACAAATATACATAAGAGGGAATGAATATATACATCTGGAAGTAACTTTATATACAGACCAAAGTTGCAAAGTACGAAAAGTGAAATAAACTAGTAAAATTATGTACATACCAAAAGTGAAAATCAAAGCATAACAAAACCAAAATAGTATCATATTTACAACCCAATATCATCAAAATAGGGCTACCCCCTCAAATGAAAGCTAGCATTGTCCTCAATGGTAACTAACCAAAAATAGCTCAAGAAAAGATAGAGGGAAAAGAAAACTCCCTATTGGTCCTGGGTCTGCATGGGATCATGAGCCTGGGTCCCTGGGTCCTCTGACTGCTCGGGAACGTGTGACTGGATCCCTGTAACCTGTGCCTGCACTAGGCCCGGAGGATGCTCTGAGACCTGGGGCTGGCTAGAAGAACCTCCTTGCGGGTCCTCCAACTCAATGACTGCATCATTTGCTCGGGGGATCACTCTCCTCCTCTTTGGTGCCCTCTCCAACTCCTGTACCGGCTCAGTCTGAGCTGCTGGAACTGGGTCATGCAATAGAAGCTCCAATGGCAAGTGATCAGCAGCCTTCATCTTCTCCACTTCTGCCCTGAACTCCTTCACAGACTCCCAGAAGGCTCGAGTCTTTCTCAGCTTCTTTGTCTCCTTTGTCACCTCTTTCAATGCTTTCCCATGAGAACCTACAGCCTCCAATATCGACTGCTGGTTCTCCAAGATCTTCTTCTGGTTGGCCAGAAGCTCCTTGAGAGTCTCCTCCACTGACTCTGGAACCTGTGGCTGTGGGGGTACGGACTGGGCTGCCACCGAGGTAGAAAGCACAGACAGCTTAGAAGTAGCTGCTTGCATCCAGTTGTTGATACTGGCGAGGGTTTTGCTCAAACGGTGGGCAGTCAATGGGTAGGATGTGGATGAGGGAATATCTGGAGCAGTGGAAGTAGAGGGTTCTGGGGCAATATCTGGTGTAGCGAGGGAGGCTGAGTAGAGGGACTACTACTACTGGCTCTTTAGACTGGCCAGTAGAAGTAGTGGCTTTTCCTTTTGTATCTTTGTTTTTCGGGTTGTCATCACTCTTTAGGCTATACCAGGAAAAAGGCAGTTTTGGTTTCACCTTCACATCAAACTTCCTTTTCTCCACCTCCAAGTCCTCAAAGAACATTGTCAGGAAATTCGGAAAGGGATATGATCTATCACCTTCATTGACCACCCGTGTGATCACACGACACATGACATTCCCGACATTGATCGGGTACCCTGCCATAATTGAAGCCACGATTGCCTGGGAGATAGGCAGAGAGTTCTCACGAGTAGTGGGGTCCAGCCTGCTGCATACGAAAGTCTTCCACCCCTTTGCTTCGAAGTTCAAGGTTCTCCTCAGAATTGGGACTCCTGTTGTCAATCATGCTGGGGTGGTACCCGAGAGTGCCAGGTATTCTACCACCCACGAACGGGCTGCCTCATGCAATGCCACCTTTTCTAAATATAATGATTCATCTTCTTCCAGAAAGCCCAGGTAGTCATTGATTGTCTGCCCATCGAACTTCACTGTCAAATTCCGCACCTTAGTCGCTTTAGTTCCCCTTTTGATGTGGGCACCATTAGCGTAGAATTCCTTGACTAAGCGCTCATTTGCGTCCTCGACGTTGCCTATAAAATATTCCCAGCCCGGTCTCTCTCTAAATTGCCTCATCACATTAGGGTTGTGAGACAGAAGGTCCCTCTCAATGAATGTTCATTCCAGTATCAATTTCCTCTTGGGCCACCACTCTCGGAATTTGTGGTATGCTATCTCACTAACAAATCTATCCTGCCAAGCATCCGGGTTTCTAGTTCTCTCCACACCCCCAGTTTGGGGCACACCCCCTCCTTCTTCTTCTATGGGATCCTCACCGGGTGTTGAAGCTGTGGGTGAGGTAGAAGAAGCACTATAACCGCTGTCAGCTGAGCCCTCAGACGACTCAGAAGAAATCTGGATTGAAGCTTGAGCAGTAGGAGAGCCCGGAGGGGTAGGTTCATCTCCCAATCTCAGCCTCTCCAGGAAATCAGAGATGTACTCCGGCACTGAATCAGAATCAGATGCCTCCCGGGAGGGCAAATACTCATTTCCCTCTGAATGGGAAGCAGCTCTATCTGCAGCCTTTATTGCCTTTCCAGTTTCCCCGATTGCTTTTTGGACTTGGGGAGTCAATTTGATCGTCCCTCGTCCCCTACCTCGGGAGGACTCTCCTTTGCCTTTCTGCTTATCACCACCGCCTCTTGATTTAACCATTGTTTGCAAGTGGAATTCAGTTAAAGCTTGTTAGTATCACAGTATCATAAGCATCAGTGAAGAATATGCATGAAAGCTGCTTACTGCGGACCGCATAAAATGCAGTGCGGCCGCAAAAGAACCACCGCGGACCGCACAAAATGGTACTGCGGTCCGCAGTGAGGTAGTGTTTAGAATACCCACTCTCTGAATTATGGCACCGCGGGCCGCAAGAATTGGTCTGCGGCCGCGGTAAGGCACCACGGACCGCGAAAAATTGACCGCGGCCGCGATCCTCAAAATTAAACTCTCTGAAGTTCATCACCGCGGACCGCAAAAAAGTCATCACGGCCGCAGAGGTCCACCTCGGACCGCATAAATTCCACCGCGGTCGCGGTACACATTACTGAACAACACCAACCTAGGGTTTCATCATTTTTCTCATTTTTAGCCTAAAAGTCACTTATTATTAAGATCCTAGTTATTTAATCACCATTTTTCACTAATTAACCCTAATCTAAACGGTAGGATGTAACCCTACGCTACAAATTGAAAAAATGGAAGAAAAAGAAGTGCAACTAACTAATTAAAAGAAAATAAAACAAAGTTAAAAACTATGGAAAGATTAAAAGTACCAGTAATTAGATGCAGTAAAGATGAATGAGAATCAGTGATTGAATTTGCACAGTTAGGGCTTGATGAACAGTAATTTTTTTTCTATTTGGAAAGCGAAGGATCGAAAAGTGTAAATGAAGGCCTGAGGTCCTATTTATAGAAAAAGGACCTGGGACCCACTTTACCTACCCACCGCGTGGCTTTACCACATGAAGCACTGGCAGGGTAGGTCACCGCGGACCGCATAAAATGCATTGCGGCCGCAGTGACAATCTTCAGAGAACCCCCATTTGTAACTATTCACCACTGCGGACCGCATTTAAATATTGCCCCCGCACTAAGGCCATTGCGGCCACGAAAAATGCACTGCGACCGCAGTGCAAACTTCAGAGAGTGCAACATTTTTCCAACTTGGCCCTGCACTGTATCAAAACAACCCTATACACATCTCACAACCAGTTAGTCCAAAAGCAAATCCTACACTAAAAAGAAAGTCAAAGAAAATCAAAAAGAAAGACACATGGGTTGCCTCCCAAGAAGCGCCTGATTCAACGTCGCGACACGATGCAGGTTACCATCAAATCACTTTAGATGGATCATTGCCACCACATGGCTGTCATCAATCTTGGCAAGGTAGTGCTTGACTCTATTCCCATTAACTCTGAAGATCTCTCCATTTTTTGTTTTTCAAGTCAAGTGCTCCAAACGGAGTCACAAGCACCACTTCAAAAGGTCCACTCCATTTTAACTTAAGCTTTCCCAGAAACAGACGTAACCGAGAATTGAACAAGAGAACCAAATCACCCACTTTGAACTCCTTGCTACGAGCATACTTGTCATGAAGATACTTCATCTTGTCCTTATACAAGGACGAACATGAGTAGGCATGGAATCAGAATTCATCAAGTTCATTAAGCTGCTCCACACGAAGAATTGCTACCACATCCCATTCAAGATTCAACTTCCTCAAAGCCCACATGTCCTTGTGCTATAACTCAACCGGTAGATGGCAAGCCTTCCGAAACACCAACCGGCGCGGAGACATACCAATCGGAGTCTTGTAAGCAGTCCTATAAGCCCATAGAGCATCATCCAATTTCTTTGACCAATCGATCCTATTTGCATTGACAGTCTTTGACAATATACTCTTGATTTCCCTGTTTGAGACTTCAACTTGGCCACTCGCCTGAGGATGATAAAGAGTAGAAACTTTGTGATTGACACCATACTTTGCAAGCAAAGTGTCAAAAGCTCTATTGCAAAAATGAGACCCCCCCATCAGTTATGATTGCTCGCGGAGTGCCAAACCTAGTAAAAATACTCTTCTTAAGAAACGCAACAACACTTCGGGCCTTATTATTGGGTAAAGCCACGGCTTCAACCCACTTTGAAACATAGTCAACTGCCACTAGAATGAAAGTATTGCCACACGAACTAACAAACGGGCCCATGAAATCTATGCCCCACACATCAAAAATAGCAACTTCGAGAATAGTGTTAAGAGGCATCTCATCCTTTTTCAAAATACCGCCCGCTCTTTGACATTCGTCGCATCTCTTCACAAGTTCACTTGCATCTTTGTACAAAGTTGGCCAGTAAAACCCACAACTAAGAACCTTCGAAGTTGTCCTCGCCCCACCGTGATGGCCACCATAGGGAGAGGAATGACAAGCCTCTAAGATACACAATTGCTCCTCCTCAGGGACACACCTTCGGATCACACCTGTTGATACCCAATTTTTCCCTATGTATTTTTTACATACAAATGCTTTCAAAATAGCATATATATTTATATATAAGTATGCCCAAGTGTTTTGGTATTTTTCCCAATTTTTAAAGATTTTTTAAATTAATTTATTGTCCATTTCAGCAGTACAAAAACCAATAATTATTCCCAAAATTATCATTCTTGGTGAGTAACTTATTTTATTCTTATATTTATACAAAAATATAGCTAAGATAATTTTTATACATTTTTTACAAATTATTTAGTATTTTAAAAGATAAATTGCATGTAATTGCAATTTTAGCCTATTTTAAGAATTAATAGCATTTTATAATTATGAAATTGTTTCCAATATTTTTAGATTAATATTTATATATTATTAACTGATCCACTACTTTTAATTTGCTTTCAAAATTATTTTTTACTATTTTTATAAAATAGAAAGGGAAAACTGGCTATTTAAAATCTGGCCTCATTTTATTCCAATTACAGCCAAAATTGGCTCCCTTAATTGACCCAATTTCGGACCAGCCCAATCCCAAATAACCCAACCCTTAACCCATTTTAAATTACCCGACTCTAGCCCTTTTGATCTGGGCCGTTGATCTCTGAGATCAACGGCTCCTATCCACCCTTCCATAATTAAACCTAAACGACTACCCTAATCCCCTCATTCTCTTCTCTCAGCCGCCTCCAAACACTCTCCTCTCTCAAACTCTCTCGAAGGTTCAGAAACCCTAATCGTCTTCTACCTCAAACTCACCGGAATCCATGGCCTCTCAGGTCATGGATGGCCTACACTCATCTCCCTTTGCTCTTGAACGCTTGGTGTTCGAAGTTTCGAGGTCTGACCTCGATGATGTCCGTTCAGATCTTCTCTGATTCAAGGGTCTATGGCCTCTCCGGCCTTGCTCTGGTGTATCCAAGCATTATGAGCCTATGTCTGACTTATTCGACTTAGATCGAACCATTTCCAAGCCTTTCTCGCTTTAGGGTTCCTCTGAAACCCTAGCTATTCGAGGTTTTCTCTGATTGTTTTCTTAGATCTGTTCTATATCTGTGCTCTACTTGAGTTTTTAAAACGTTTTCCCCAATTTTTCTTTCAAAATTACTTCTTTACGATTTAGGGTTTCCTGAAAAGCTTAAAATGTTTCTCTGACTTTTCTTCTCTTTATGTGTATTTGTCTATACTTCGTTCTTATGTTTTCTTTCTACCCTACATGATTCTTCTGTGCTTTTTTTTCTACTGTGTTCCTGGACCATGCTCGCATGTTTGTCTTTTTGTGTTTTCCTACACGTTCTTTGCTATATTTTTCCGGTATTTTGTGCTTTCCTACTGTATGTATTCCCTACTGAGTTCTTAAGTTCTTTGTTTACCTTTTACTGGACCTTGTTTGAGTTCCCTTTAAACATGTTTCCTCTACTGTTTCCTTAAGTGTTATACTACCTCTCTTCTGAACCCTGTTTAAGTCCCTTCTAAAGGGTTTTTCTTGAACATGTTCCTTCTACTCTCACTATGCTTCAAATCAGTTTCTTCACTCTGTTTGCTTCGAACTTGCTATTGTATCTGTTTGTTTTCTGATGAGTCTCTGAAAGAGATCTCTGAGCCTGTTTCATTACCTGCCTCCTCGTCTCTGTATCTGATTCGAAGTAGAAACCCTAGAATTTGGGGGTTTTGACGAGGTTGATCTCGTATTTGGATTAGGGTTCTATTTTGGAACCCTCGACTCTTTTAGACTCATTCTGAGTCTATGAACTAAGTTTGAATCTCTTTGTTTACGACTCTGAACTTTTAAATTCTTCTACTGATTAGCACAATAGTTCTTCGTGCTTAAGTGTGGCTGTATGTTTTTATATGTGTGATAAATTCTTTCTTTCGAAAAGGTTTTCCAACTTATGATTCAGAATCCTTTTTTAGGTTTAATTGATTAGTACTGATTTTCCTTAAGTCAAGATCTTTCCCATCTTCCTGACCTGGTTCATTCACATGAAATCTTCAATTTCTGATTTTACTGGTTGTTGATTGATTGCCTTTCCTTATTTGCACAAACCGTGTGCTATCAGACTTTTTCCTTAAATAAATCTCTGTGTATTTACCCTTCTTGTGCTGCTTTGGAAAAGTGTTTGATCAACCTCTTTCCTTAATTATTTTATCCGTTTGAAATCAGAATCCCTTAACTAAAGGGAAACTTGTGTAATTGATTGACAACTAATTTTTTGAATTATTCTCTACCTTATCTCCTTACCTCTACACTATAAAAGGGCACGACTCCCTTCTCACCAACACACCTTAGAATGTCGACACTTTTCAGACACTTTTCAATTACGCAACTCTCAATTCAACACTTTACACATATAATCTCGTAGCTTCTCTTCTATAATCTTCTGACTTATTTTGCTGTGCCAATTTGGCTTTAACAAGACTACTTACTTTCTTTCTTGTTCCCTGAAAACTGGTATGTTGCTAATTTATTTTCCAGCTCATTCCCATGTGTTTAGTTACAGTTTCTACAATCGCCGTCTACTTTGCTATCTATGCTCAGTGTTAAATATGTATGATGTTCTCTTTGCATCTGTTTCTGCTGTGAATCCCTGTACCCCTATTCCCTTCTATGTGTTTGAGTTAAAGTTCAGAACATGGCAACATCCAAACTGTTGCTCATGTCTGGACTTGATCCTTTAAGGGATCCTAACTCCCAAACAATGTGGCTAACAGGCTGGTTGGGGTGTGCCAGCACTTCCAATTGCTGGGTATGACCACCAGCCTATCTCTGCTTCCCCCCAGAATCCCCTCTTTGCACTTACACTCTCTCCTAGCTTCTAACTTCTGCCACCCCTCCTATGAGCCTTGCTTTGGGACCTTGAGTTCCCTCTGAACTTGGACATTTGAGGGCCGGCCCTTCCACACTGCACTATAACTCAATTCTGCAATGTATTTGGGTGTAAGCACTGCCCGGAGTCCATCTGAGACTCTTAGGGAACTTTGATAAATCCCAAATAAGAGAAAGGCTTTGGAAATTTGATCTTTGGAATTGGTTTATTTCATGCTTCAGACAGAAGTTTGAATCAGGCTCTCCTTGGTTGGAATTTTTAGTTTTCTGATGTAATTTTATTTCTGTTCTTATTCAATTCTGGGCTATAATAATCTTGTTATAACTATTGGGGTTTTTAGTGAAAAGGGGAGGGTCAATCATGCATGCAAAAGGGGTAGATATCATGTTCATAGGGAATTATCATGCTTCTGCCCTCATATCCTGCTTCCAACTTTCATTTCTGTATTTCATATAGAAACCATGTCTATAGCTTCTGCATTTCATATAGAAACCATGTAGGCTTCTGCACTTCTGCATTTTATAGAAATCCTGCCTATAAATTTCTACACTTCTGCATTTTTATAGAAATCCTGCCTATAAGTTTCTACACTTCTGCATTTTATAGAAACTATAGCTTCTGCATTTCATATAGAAACCATGTCTGTAGGTTTCCACATTTCTGCATATTACATAGATAACATGTCTATAGGACTTCCTGAATTCTGCATATGCATCTATCACTAGGCAAACGTATTTATAGGTTTAAATAACAAAAAGCATTCTAGACACCATGCCTATAGGACTTCTGCACTTTTATTTCGACTGTAAACGTTTTAAAATCATTAGCACCTAGAAAGCATGCCTATTGGAGCTATCAACTAAATCTGAATCGTCTATTTTGCCTATAAGTCTAAAATCAGTAGTAGCAATTCTTAATATCTATAGAACTTATGTTTTTTCTGTAATCAACAAGTCTTCTTCTTCAAAAATCAGTATACTTCTGCATTAATAGATATCATGCCTATAGGTTTCACCTAGGCAAGCCATAAGGTAAACTAGTTAATTGAATCAGATTCTATTAACTACAACCGGCAGGCAGGACTGATTCGGGTTTCTTATTTGAAATGTGTAATAGATCAGTCTGCCACAACTCTTAAGTTTAATTAAGACCATAACCAGTATGTGCAAGACATGCTAAACAATCTGTCTTTAAGTTGAGGAGGCCGGCTTGAGCCTTTAATTGTTATGTGTTTCCCCATATCTGCTCTACGTGTTTTGATTGTCGCCTTAGAGTTTTATCCTTTTAAAACCACAAAAAGCCCAAATCACCCTTCCCTTTAGGATTAGTAGTCCCAAATACCTCTGGGACTAATACGATGGGGGCGGGTAATAGCATGCAATAAGTAAAGCGAAACCATTTCGCGTTTAATACCTTAACGGGGTGGGAAAGGGTAAATATGGATATGATGACCACGCGATAACACCACGTGTATAAACGATTACCGGGTGTTGTGTGGGGTGATCCATATTATTTATAAACCTAGGACCCCCTCCCTTTACTTGTTTGTTTTATTCAGAATTTCAAAAACCACTTTTTTTCTCAAATTTCTGCTTCTTTGACTGCTTTTAACTTCAATTTACTTGCAGCAATTATGTGAAGTTTCTTCTCTTTTACCCGTTTATTCTGAGTTTCAAAATTGCTTTTCTTCTAAAATTTCAGCTTCTTTAACTTCGTTTCAACATCAAATTACTTGCAATAATTATGTGAAAACCCCCTCTCATATTTGTAACTCTTATTTGTCTAGTTGTTATTTGCACTTAAAGTCACAATTATAGTATGATCGGGAACCACACTAGTGGATCTTGAGTTGTACCTAACACCTTCCCCTCGGGATAATTTCAAGCTCTTACCCAATCTCTGGTTTTCCAAATCAAAGTTTTTCTTAGTGTCCTAATGCACTTAATCATTAGGTGGTGACTCTTCAAACCCAATTCCCAAAAGGAAACGAGTTGTCCTTCCAAATGCCGTAAACCCGATTTTGCGAGAAAAAAGGGGGCATCGACAACACCGTCAGTGCAGATCTTGAACAAGTACGGCTCATCCCAATAGAAATCCAAACTATCCCATTTGAGCTTCTTCCTTTGGTTAGAAGAGAGCTCACACGAGATTATACGAGTCACAAGGAAATTAACAAAGTCCGCAAACCATGGCATATCATTCACCGACACAGAAAAGAGTTGCTTATCGGGAAATGAATCGTTGATCTCTAGGCCATCACAAGGCCTCCCCTCCTCCTCCAAGCGGGACAAGTGGTCCGCCACTTGGTATTCACTACCTTTCCGGTTCACAATCTCTAAATCAAACTCTTGAAGTAACATGACCCATCGCATCAGCCTAGCTTTGGAATCCTTCTTCGTCATCAAGTATCGGAGTGCGGCATGATAGGTACGCACTATGACCTTGGCGCCCATGAGATACGGCCAAAATTTTTCCATTGCGAACACAATAGCCAACAATTCTTTTTCAGTCACCGTGTAATTCACTTGAGCATCATTCATTGTCCTGCTCGCATAATACACCGGATGAAACATTCTATTCACTCTTTGACCCAAAACCGCCCCAACCGCAACATCACTCACATCACACATGAGCTCGAAAGGCAAGCTCCAATTGGGTGCGGTAATAATAGGGGTGGTGGTCAACTTGTACTTGAGAAGTTCAAAAGCTGTCATGCATTCCTCATTGAACACGAACTTTGCATCCTTTTCCAAAAGTTTGCACAAAGGATTCACCACCTTCGAAAAGTCTGTGATAAATCTCCGGTAGAACCCCGCATGCCCAAGAAAACTCCTAACCCCCTTGACTGGAGTAGGGGGAGGGAGCCTTGAAATCACTTGTATTTTAGCTTTGTCCACCTCTATACCATGCATTGTAATTTTATGGCCAAGGACTATGCCCTCCTCAACCATGAAGTGGCATTTTTCCCAATTGAGCACAAGATTGATTTCTTCACACCAGGCCAATACCCTATCAAGATTCTTCAAACACTCATCAAACGAGTCACCCACAACACTAAAGTCGTCCATGAATACCTCCAAAATGTCTTCCACCATGTCTGTAAAAATGGCCATCATACACCGCTGGAATGTAGCCGGTGCATCCTAGAAAAGGCAAAGGTACCATATGGGCAAGTGAAGGTAGCCTTCTCTTGTTCTTCCGGAGCAATCAAAATTTGGTTGTACCCAGAATACCCATCCAAGAAACAGTAGAAGGCACGCCCAGCAAGTCTATCAAACATCTGGTCAAGAAAAGGCAATGGAAAGTGATCCTTGCGGGTCACCTTGTTCAACTTGCGGTAATCCATGCACACCCTCTATCCGGTGACAGTCCTGGTAGTAATCAACTCATTCTGCGCATTGGTAACCACAACCACCCTTCAACAGCACACACTGCACCGGCGAAGTCCAAGAGCTATCAGAGATGGGGTACACAACCCCGGCATCCAACCACTTGATCACCTCCTTTTTCACAACTTTTTGCATTGCCTCGTTCAACCTCCTTTGATGTTCCAAGGAGGGCTTTGCATCATCTTCAAGAATAATCTTGTGCATACAAAAGGCGGGGATTATCCCCCGAATATCAGCTAAAGTCCATCCAATTGCCTTCTTCCATTTTTGGAGCACCGCCAATGTGGCATCTATCTGCATGTTAGTAAGACAAGAGGAAAGAATAACTGGCAAAGTTGAACTAGGGCCTAAGAATTCATACCTGAGGTATGGAGGCAACGGCTTCAACTCCAACACGGGAGGTTCCTCAATTGAGGGCTTTGTTGGTGGAGTTTTCCTATTCTCAAGATCCAAAGAGATCTTTCGAGGCTCATAAGAGTAAGAGCCCATTCCATTTAAAGCATTAACACACTCCACCCGGCCTTCATCCTCATTTACATCAAGGTTTAACAATACCGCCTCTAGAGGGTCCTCCACATTGATCATTGCACTAGTATCATCAATTATCACTGCTGTGACAAGATCCACGAATGAGCATACTTCAGTACAGTTGGGATGCTTCATTGACGTACTCACATGAAAGACCACTTTTTCATCACCCACCCGGAAGGTGAGTTCCCCTGCTTCCACATCAACTAAGGCCTTCCTGGTTGCAAGGAAAGGTCTTCCCAAGATTATAGGCACCTCAAAATCGACCTCACAATCGAGAATCACAAAATTAGCTGGCAAGATAAATTTGTCCACTCGGAAAAGAACATCATCAATTATACCCAAGGGCCTCTTCATTGATCTATCCGCCATTTGCAATCTCATGGAAGTCGGCCTCGGTTGTCCAATACCCAAAGTCTTGAAAACTGAGTAGGGCATCAAGTTGATACTTGCCCCCAAATCACATAGAGCTTTTGCAAAGTCTACACTCCCAATAGTGCAAGGAATGGTGAAAGCACCGGGATCTTCTAGCTTCGGAGCCATTGAATGCACTGTAGCACTAACTTGGTGGGTCATCTTGATAGTTTCACAATCCATGGATCTTTTCTTTGTCACCAAGTCTTTCATAAATTTAGCGTAACCCGGCATTTGCTCCAAAGCCTCCTGATAAGTTAGGATTTTAACGTGTTTTATGCCCATACTTGCCTACGCTTTTGTTATAAATTGATACAAAATAGTCCCAAAATGCTCACAAGTTGTACTTGACTGCAGGTTTGATCAACAAGGCGACGAAAGTCAAATATCGGCTCAGAAAGGAGCGAAACCTGCTCAAGTGTCAGATCAAGGAAGTTGAGAAAAAAAGGCCCTAGTGCGGACCGCGAACTTGTGACCGCGGCCGCACTAGGAGATTCGGAGAAGTGCATATTCAGGGCTCTCACAACGCGGCCGCGGTTGGATTTATGCGGCCCGCGTTCAGCTCACGCGGTCGTGCCACTTTGTCATGCGGCCCGCTTGAAGAGATTCAGAGAGATGCCAAGTTGGGACCAGAGCAAGCAACGCGGCCGCGGTTACACTTACACGGTCCGCGCCAGAGTTCCTGCGGCCGCGCAACACTTTCGCGCGGTCCGCGCCCCTCAACTTCAGAGAGTTAAATTCCAAGAGTTCAAGAGCCAACGGGGCCGCGCAACCTTTTTGCGCGGCCCGCGCTGACCCCGCAGGGGTATTTTTGTCCAGTTTTTCCAGCCACTATAAATAGATCCTTTTTCCATTTTTAGGTTATGTTTGGTATCAGATATTGAGCTGCGCTCGTGAGAACTGAAGTTTTAGCCTATTTTGGCATTTTAGCATTAGTTTCTCAATAGATTCTTGTAGTTTCTCATCA
This sequence comes from Nicotiana attenuata, assembly GCF_001879085.1. NCBI lineage: Eukaryota > Viridiplantae > Streptophyta > Magnoliopsida > Solanales > Solanaceae > Nicotiana > Nicotiana attenuata. The sequence goes on from NW_017673669.1 coordinate 105,850, forward strand.
GTAATTAATTAATATGTATAGTTCTTCTTCTAATTCTTCTGTTTCTTCTTTAATTATGTCTAGCTAAACCCATTAGCTAGGGTTGTGGCTCAACCCTAGTGTGGGTAATTGATGGGTGTTGCCATCTAAGGTTAGGATGATATTGGGTGTTTGCTATTTGGGTTAATTTTAGGTTTTAATTAAGGATTGGTGGTTGCAAACACTGATTCTAGCTTTGTGGGTTTAACTCTTCTTGAGAAAGAGAGTCCATGACCCCAAAATTGACCCAACAAGGAATTAGGATGGACCCATGAGAAATGGTAGTTCCAATTAACGGGTTAAATCTCGAGAGATTAATCACCCTACTTGAACCCTAGTTGCTTGGTCTAATTGGCCTACAATTGGTCTGGAGAGAGTCAATTGGGCAAAATCACTCTCTCTACCGAGAGGTGTGAGAGTGGATACAATTGTGCAACGGTTATGGCATAAGCCCCAAATATATCAACTTATCCTTAGTATCATCTACCCGTTAGTTAGCCACCTAGGCAATGCTACGACCCTAGTGCCTTTTCCTATATTAATTACAACTTAGAAATATCTCCGTAGCATAATTTAGCTTCAAACATTATTTTTATAATAGTAGATATAAAAATCAAAACCAAAGATGTTAGAAGTGATATTGGAAGCACAACTGCAATTCTAGACTAAACAGACAATACAACTCCATTACTAGCTCCCTGTGGAAATTCGATCCCGAATCACTATTCGGGTAAAAGATGTTACAACCCGCTCTTCCTACCTTAGTGTAGTGTTGAGTCGGCAGCGATCAATTTTTTGGCGCCGTTGCCGGGGAGCTTACGGTGTGGACTATCTGTTTAGCTCGTTTTGTATTTTGCTTCTCTTCTTCTTGTTTACTAGTTTTGTTTGTGTCGATCATTCAGTTACTATGGCTCTTAATGCAAACGACCCTCTTGGCAACGTGGATGCGGGGGAGGAGGTAGATGATCCCGAGCCCGAAGTGGTTCAACCATCTCAAGTTCCACGTAGAAGCCGTCAGGCCACGCAAATGACAATAATCCTATTCCAGACCCTCCTCCGCCACCGCCAAGAGCAGTCCCAAGAGTTCTTCCAAATCAAGGGTACGCGAGTGCCATTGTTCCTCCCCGAATTCGGGAGGAGAACTTCCAAATCACAAATGTCATGTTGACCTTGCTCGAGCAAAGAGGGTATTTTACGGGCGCCTCCGATCAAAATGCATACAAGCACTTGAAGGGGTTCGTAGATACATGCTGGGGCAGCAAACAAACAAACGTGTCAGAGGATGCGTTGAGATTGAGGCTTTTCCCGTTTTCTCTTCGGGTTAACGCGTTGGACTGGTTAGAAAGGCTACCAAATCATTCCATCACCACATGGGATGAATTGGCGGACAGATTTATTGCCAAGTTCTTTTCTCCAAGTCATATGGCGGCTCTTCGGGATGAGATTCTAGCTTTCAAACAAATGCCAACGGAATCTTTGCACGAAATATGGGAAAGATATAGGACAATGGTGAAGGAGTGCCCTAATAACGATATGACCGAGGCGATGATACAACAAACCTTTTATCGGGGCATCAACACCACGAACCAGTGCATTGTGAACCAATTGGCCGGAGGGAACTTTATGAAACTTTCTTACCAAGAGGCATGTGATGTACTTGATGAAATGGCCGAAACCTCTTCGGCATGGCAAAGCCGAGCGAATGTGCCCCAAAGTGACCCCACGGTCATCCATTTGCACAAGGAGTTGAATGATCATGGCCAAGCTATTGCCGAACTTACAACAACCATGAATCAATTGGCGAAGGCGCAATTGCAACAAGTCCAAAACCCGCGCCAAGTCAATGCAATGGAGAGTGTCTCTATGTTGAAAAGGAGGCAAAGAGGGCAACAACAACCTCAAGGAAATGGTGAGCAATTGACAACAACAATGATGGTGGTGGTTATTCGAATGAGTTCTATGATGATCAAAGTGAGGAATGCCAATATGTCAATAAATACCAATGAAATAGAGGAAATCAAGGGAATCAACAATGGCGTCCCCAAAGCAATTGGGGCAATCAACAAGGAGGCGGTAATTGGAATAATAATAACCAACAACAAGGCGGTAACAATTGGAACAACAACAACCAGAACAACAATTGGGGTAATCAAGGTAACAATCAAGGCAATTGGAAC